>NC_067162.1:8184561-8484561 GCF_903995435.1 Acomys russatus
GTGATCTGCCAGGTCAAGCCATTGCACTTGTCTCTGGATTGGTTCTGAAAGGTCATACTAGGTCATATGTGTGGAGGTTCCTGGATAAAAGAGTAGTTTGCAGTAGTGTCTGAGGATGGTTGGGCATTGGTAATGGATCTAAGATGTCATAGCAGAAGTAAATGGTTATAATTTGGAGAAAAAGGAGAGGTAGTGTTGGATATGAGGAAACTTAAGTTTGTAATTTAAAGCATCAGGGGTGGGGAATGTGGCTCTGTTGTTGACAGTGTACTCTGCAAGCTTTCTGGAAAGTCCTGGGTACAAATTTCACAGTGCAACAGAACATAGTCCAAAACAAATAAAATATATATGGTAGAAATACTGCTGTAAAGATAATTGGCAGCCTATTCTTTCAGCTCTAGCATACTTAAACATTAGCTCATCTGTGTGTTTTTTTATGAACATCAGTTTATGAAAACATTACTGATTCATATAAATCATGAGGAGATTTATATCAGGCTTTTATTTTCTTCCATTTCTCTGTTATGAAATCTATAACTACATTGACTGATTTTACTGGTAGTAGTATATATTTTCACTAATAGTGAACTTTATAAGATGACTGTGGTTGCTTCTTTTAGTTTAAAGTAAGATTTGTTTTTAGCTGACTATAATTCATCTGTCCAATTCATCCTCCTATCATAGTCTAGGAAGCTACTCTTCAATTAGACAGCCTTTATCCTGTTAAATATCTGGTATTGTCGGAATGTGTAATTCCTGAGGGAACTTCTTACACTCCCAATATTTTCCAATAATGATGCTAATGTTACTATTTTTCAAAGAACGAAGGTGAAAAGAACAGAGTTTAATTGAGTGCCTAGAAAGTGATCTCTAGTATCTTGCTCTTGCAAAAGTCCAGTGATTAGGGATCTACGCTGGAACCCCAGCCAGGGAGTGTGAATACACCTACTTCATAATATTGGGGAATTCTAGTGACAATATTGACTTACTTTTGTTTGCACCATTCAGTTTGTCTATTGTAATTTCCCAATACACTCTCTGGTTGTATATACAAAGGAAAAAATAATAAACTTTTGATATTTATGTATAAAACCCAACTAAGAATATTAAAATTTCATTGTGCAAGCCATTTTGGTTAATGTTGATTGGTAGTATTCCCTAATAAAATATCTATTTTTAGAGATTGATTTTTTTTTTTTACTTGGTTGTATACATGTGCATGCTTTTGTGTGTGGGTATGTGCAGATGAGTCTAGGTGCCTGCAGATGCCAAAAAAGAGTATGTGATTCTTTGGAATTAGAGTTACAAACAGTTGACAGCCTTCCTACACGGGTGCGGTGAACAAAACTTCTGTCTTCTGGAAGAGCAATAAATGGTTCTAGCCTGAATTACCCCCTCCCCATGTGTGTGTGCATGCGTGTTTGTGTGTGTGTGTGTGTGTGTGTGTGTGTGTGTGTGTCTGCCTGCAAGTGGTATGTGTATGTCACTACACACATGTTGAGGTCAGAAGACAACCTTGAGGATAGATCTTCATCTTCAACCTTGTTTGAGATGGAGTCTCTTAGCACTTGCTACTGTGTGCACAGAACAGCCAGCCATGAATTTCTAAAGGTTCTCTGTCTCCCATCTCCTACCTCAATGTAAAACTAAGAGGTTTAAGAGAAGGTGAACAAAGCTAACACACTTGCCTTGCTTGGTTTGATTTGCCTGCTAATTTATATAATTTTCTTTCCAAGTTAATTCAGACTCTTATTTATGAAAGTATGTAAATATAGCCAATTTTTTCTAGAACTGAAGTTGAAGGATTAGGTGTAGGATTGGGAAAGCGTAAAATGTTGCAAGAGAGGGTCTTATATTCTTTTCATTAGCCATCTGCCGTCTAACTGTCATGTTTTCCTGGAATTATAAAGCATTGTGTGTAAGGTACACATTGTGTATGGTTGCTTACGAATGACTTCAATATTATGTGGATAAGACGTGGATTAGAAGTTCATTGTGGGATAATGAACTACAGCTGGCCTACTTTTAAACTCAAAGTGGCTTCTTGCCAGATTCCCTATTGTGTTTTGCTCCCTCTGACTCACAGTTCTGAGAGTAAATCCCTGCAACGGAGTGTACCGGACTGCACACTGAGGTTTTATCTACTTCTTTGCTGGAGGAAGGCACTTCTATATATATAAAAAAGTAAAACATGCAAGGAGAAGTAATTTTACAATAAAAGAATGAAACTGTAAACCTACTTTTTTGTGGACACCTGGGTGTTATTCAGTTTGCTCCCTCACTGGCCTTTTCCACTGGCTGGCTATAGAAGAGCATGCTTTTTATGACTGTGTAGAGCATCCTTTTGAAATGCTCAGAGAACCAAAGAAGTAGTAGTTGACGGTGATGTGGGATTTGTGGGGTACCATAGATGTCAGAAGATGGCAGTTTAAGTGACGGTAGCAGTGAATTTGGGGTGAAAGTTGGGTAAGCCAAGATACAGAAGTTAGTCAGCAGCTCAAATAGTACATGTAGAATGTAGGAAATGAGTGTTTGAGCCACAAAATTATAGCACATCTGTGTGTTTTGTCCTCTCTGCTGGACCGCATACTCTTGAAAGGTGAATGGCATAGCTTTGTCTTACAGGCAGACGTGACATTGCCATCATGCAATGGAGCAACTGTAATGACCTATAGGAGACGCCATAGAATATTAGATCTCCCAGCATTCCTGTGGAGGGAAATTGGAGGGTCACAGAGCTTACCAGATTCATAAGGCCTTTCTTATAACCCCATGAGAGCACCCTCTTCCATAATTATCACCATTTGAGAGCTTGAATAATAGACTGTAGCGGGTATGATTCTTGATCTGGCTGCTTAGAAGTTACCCAGATGATTTTCAGGTCATACAACTGTCACTGAGTCACCAGTATTTCTGTAGAAAACCCCAGGCTTGACTTGAATCAAATTCTTACTTTGGTTTTGTCAGTGTCATATCTATCTGGGGTGAAAAAGTGATTCTGTCTCTCCAGGAAATGTCATGCAACAGGGTAGTATTTGGTTTTACAATTGCATCCATAAGTGGCAGGGTATGGTGTGCAATAAGGTTGGCTGCCTCACAAGATGTCTTAAGATGTTTTCCCATGCTTTTTTGGACTCTTCAGCATGCATAGATGTTTGTAATTCCAGGCTACTATGTCTTGTTAGAGGACAAAGGAAATGGCACAGAGAAAATGTGCTGACTTAGGACCACGGAATGATTCAGTTCATCCAACAGGCTGGTGTTGTCATGGTGTTGCCTTCCTTGTCAACACTGAGCCTGCCTTTCTAGCCTCTGCATTACTCTAAGCTTCTGATGTCTCTTTCGGTATTTAGTATTTTCTGGGTCAACCTAGAAACAGTTTTCGCAGTCCAGCTCTCACATATGCCCTTACTTGACCTCTTGTCTGACTAAACTTTGGTTCATCTCAGCCCACCCTAATCCCTATGATTCAAAGTTATGATATGATACATGGCTTTCACTTAGATGAGTGACACCAGTGTGACCATAGAGCCCTATGCCTGACAACCAAGATTTGATTGGAGATAACTCAATGCTCTGTTGGACAGAGCACTGCAGCTGTCTTAATGAACATTATATAGCTGATTTAAATTCTGCTGCACAGTCTATTAAATCATAGCTGTTGGATGGGCTCCTGCCTTTGCAGCATGCTGCTAAACCACGATGTGTCTTATTTTCCTTTCTACTCTCTATTTCCAATCATAGATTTGTACATAGTATTTTACAAATAAACCACTAATTTTCAGATAATTGCATCAGGAAAGTGACAGCTCTATTATACTTGGTCTTTTGCTTAGAAAAACACATTAATGTAGAAGACACATTTAGATCTTTAGCCCTAGAGAGACTGTTTTCAGCATTAGTCAAGTTTATTCTATGTATTCATCTTATTTTATTTTTTATTTTCAAGAAAAGAAAATAGCTATTGAATTTGGCAGAATTGTCTGGGGATTTCTGGCTGAGCGCATCCATGTTCCAGCTTCTGCAGAGCTATATAAGAATTAAATCCATGTGTGAGACCTTGGGCTCTTGAGTTGTTTGGACGTCACTTTCAGAATGCTGTGTCCTTGTGCAGTCATGAAAGAGGGCCAAGAGTCTGTGTTTCTAAATGGGAGATTACTTTGTCAAATAATACTTTGCATAATTTAAATATGATTATAATCTTACTATAAAGGAATAGGTGTTGTTTAAAACTAAATTAAAAGTGGATGTTTAAGCCATAGCTTTCTTTGTGGTTTTGTCACTATCCTCAACTTTGTTGATTCTGGAATAATATTCTCCCTTGTTCTCCAAGACTCCATTGGACTGACAGTGAAATGAAGCTTCTTGTAGAAGAGGATGGCTTCTCTTGTCTTTGCTCCTTGGAGACAAAATATTTTCCTGAGAGGATTTAGATGGTTTACCTCCCCATATGTGTAACCAAAGCAAGGTTCTCTTTCGAGAATATTTTAAAAGGCAGCCAATTTAGTAAATGTAATTCAACTATGCTTGAAATCACTTTGTGTGTAAAGATATGGTGTGGGTCCGTGTGGTATGTCACACACATGTGATGGAGCACATGGCTGTGTGCCTGAACTCCACCATGAACTCAAGTAAGTTGGAGAAGGACACTGGATGTCCTGCTCTGCTGCCCACTATCTTAGTTCTTTGGATCAAGGTCTCTCACTAAAACCAGAGCCAGGGTAGAGAGCCAGAAGTGATTGTCTGTCTCTACCCCTCATGGGTCTGGGACTACAGAGATGTGTAATTATATTTGGATTTCATCATGGATGGTGGGGATTTGAACTCATGCCTTCATGCTTGTTTAGGAAGCAGTCTTACCCACTGAGCCATCTCTCCAGACACCTCAAAACTATTAATCTTTCTTCCAAAAAAGAAAGAAGAAAATTATGAAATAGTGCATAGGTATATATGTATTCTTTATTTTTAATTTTTGAGAATTGCATCTATAAGTACTGTAGATCATTCTCTTCCTCCTCCTCCTCCTCCTACTTTCTACCATGTCACTTTCACTCTCTCTCAAATTCATGGGTATTTATTTCATAATTATATATGCATATATATGTTTATTAATACAACCTGTTGCTAGTGTTGCTCATAGGTATTTAGGGCTGACTTCTTGGGGTTGGTTGATCCTGCCAGCAACCATTCTTCTAAGTCCTGTGAGAATGTATGCTTTTGTTTTTGTTTTTGTTTTTTTGTTTAAGCAATTTATTCAGATTACATCTCAATTGTTATCACCTCACTTTTATCCTCCCGCGCCCCCCACCTCTTCTACCCTATTCCCCTCCCCTAGGTCTGTGACAGAAGGGTCCCTCCTCCCTTTTGTTTTGAACTATGCATTTAAAGTAACTTGTCACAAGTTGGCTTCTGAATAGAAATCCCAGGGGGAAAATATGATGTCATATCCTCCAGTGTATGAATAGGAAGTGTGAATCTGTTTCAAGAATGCTGGATAATTTACCATAAAATTTTGAGTGTCAACAGAGTGTCTCAGCTCCATCCCATGCCCTCTGCTTCATCCACTCTACTTCGGAGGTGATCGTGAGTTCTCAAAGGGTGTGAAACATATGCGATTATGATCTGTGTGACCTAGTCTGTTTCATGCTTCCCCTGTGTTGTATATGAAGCCACTGGCAAAGGGTGACATGAGAAAAGTGGTATGTCTAACCCAATCAGTAATTTTAAAACTTTGTAATTGAGGAATAGCCATGTCTGTCTCTGACACTCTGATTTAGCCTGAGGAACGTAGAGTGGAGTGAGCCCAGTAGGTTCCCCACTCGTGTGAGGGTACACGGAGGTTGTCTTTCTCCATCAGGCACGGCCATGTAATTAGGCTTTTAAGTTTGTGTTGCTTCCAAATCAGGATGATGGATTCACCATAGACTCTATTTTACTTGTTATTTGGAGACACAAAATAAATTTTCTTCAGTGGTTCACCTCCCTCTATTTGACTTTAAACGTCTATACCATAGCTTGGCTTTATTAAAAAGCACTATCTGAGCATTCTTTTCTAGAAACATCCACATTCTAAATACACTTGTTATGACCTGTGTTATGTTCCGGGAATGGTAAAAGGATCTTTGCCTTAGGGAGATTTTGGATTCACTTTTCCTCACTCTTTTGAAAATGTATTAAGACCACATTGAAGGCCCTGTGACAGAACGGTTACTGTTTTCCTTGGAGCTTTTTCTCCCAGTCTCTGAGAGGAGACATGGTGACACTGCAACTGAAGATCATGTCAGGATGAGAAGAGGGCTGTGATGGTCTCATCATCCCAGGTGTCTGGTGATGGACCTGGGCACATGGCTCCTCTTCAGTTCTTATCATTTTTCGGTGCTACAAGTCAGCTGGACTTCACACACAGGATAGGAGGCATCACCATCTATCAGAACTTGAATAGACAGAGTGACAAAAGAGAAGTCACTTTCTATAAACCCCTTTCCCGGTGCTGACTAAAAATAGCTTTGAGGGAAAGGTGGCTTGTGGGGTACTTGGGTGTCTGAGCTCCTTTCTTAGCCCTTGCAGTGCTGAGTGAAGAGCTCAATCGCATCACTTCTCAGCATGGAAAGGGGGTTCTGGGAGCCCTGTAAAGAGTTTAAATTGGCTTCCCTAATGAAGCTGAAGCAGCCAGCAGAGGCCCTGTAGGAGGAAGAGGAGGCGCCAACTTACCTTTCCTTCTCTGGCCTTCCCGCCATTTCTCCAGCAGCTCTCTACAGGAGCGCTCTGATTTCTTACAAGATTGTTTCAGTGCTAAATTGACACTAAATCAAGAACACAGTAAGCCCCCAGAAAAGTCTTTTTAAGCGAAGAAAAAATTTTCAGGCAGCCAGGTCTCCAGTGGGGAGAGATGTAGAAGCAGCCAGGCAACAGATAAAACCTCCCAAGGGACTGGGAGCAGGGATGACATGAAAGGCATCAAGCTTTATTTAAACCCCATCCTAATAGATCTTCTTCCTCTTACACTAGCAGTTACAATTACCTATTTTGGATGGTTAGTACTTTTCCCAATCTAAAAGAATGAAAAGACCATTTGAAACCTTTCTCCCTGTGCTATGTCCAGGTCACGGCACTCCAGACCTGTGGGATACCTTGTGACTCAAGCTCTCAGCCAGTGTGTGTTCGTGCTTTACAGCACAGGCAGGTCATATATTCATGGATCAATAAAAAATGTCCCATTGTGTCCTAAAGGGAGTTAAGGACCAAATCTTGATTTTGCATCACGGTTCTATCAGATATTGACTAGATAAATTTTTTTTTCCTGTAAAATGTTGCTAAGCATGCTTGTTTAATTAAAATCCAAAGGGAGATATGGGGATATACAAGGTAATATGTCCCTTAGAAAAGATTAACAGATGTTTAAATGCCAACTAATTTTGTGCTATAGAGAGTAGTATCTGTGTTTCTGCCTATATCACACACACACACACACACACACAGACACACACATTGGTCATGGGTGCCAACCTGGATTCCAAAGAACCCATAGCAAAGAAACATATAAAGATGGCATGATAGATTGGTATCTTGTTAGGGGTTCTAATAGATACAACAGTGGCATACAAATTATTGAGATATATTCAGGTTACATTCAAGAAATGTAATAGGCTCTGGAATAGGTTCCTTTCTTTAAAATATCATGGGAAGAAATTCCTGTAAGCAGAAATGACATTTGTATCATCATAGGGGGAACTGTCCTGTGTGATCTCCTGTTGAAAGCTTGCTTTCATTTTCATATTTGAGAAGAAAACAAACTGTGTTGCTTGTATCGAGTGTGAGAGAGGTAAGAAAAGGACATGGCCTGTAGCAGCAACTGAACAGAGTGACTTTGTATTGATTAGACCCTTCCTTCTTGTGATACACTGAATCTGGTGTTATAGGGACACAATGGAAAAAGCACTGCTAGTTTATAAAAGGAGATAATCTGGAATAGAGAGATGCCAACAGGCAAAGTCTAGATGCTGCTTTCTGTCCATCCATGAGCTAGGAGTCATGGGGGAGTGAGTGTGGAGCGTAAGGGTGGTAGGAGAAAGGTATGCTCTCTTCAGGGCAAAGAAACGTAGAGAAACTTAGCGAGGTCTGTCATGGCAGAACATGGGTTCTAGAGATGGGGAAGAAACCGATGGACGATGCTGGAAAACAGGCAGAACTGATCTGAAGATGAGGACAACAGCATCTTGGCAGTGAGATGTTGGGTGTGTATATGGCCTTCAAGAGTCCCATAATATTACAGAATACTCAGATCATCTCAGCAAAATTCACCCACAGCGTTCATACTTACTGGACCAATCTTGACAATTTAATGTGACAACAAATAGGCACTGGTATTTTCTTTCTTTCTTATTAATTTTGTCTTTCTATTTTTCTTTTTTTTTTTTTTTAATTTTTTTTATTAATTTATTCTTGTTACATCTCAATGTTTATCCCATCCCTTGTATCCTCCCATTCCTCCCCCCCCCCCCCATTTTCCCATTATTCCCCTCCCCTATGACTGTTCCTGAGGGGGATTACGTCCCCCTATATATTCTCATAGGGTATCAAGTCTCTTCTTGGCTACTTGCTGTCCTTCCTCTGAGTGCCACCAGGTCTCCCCCTCCAGGGGACATGGTCAAATGTGAGGCACCAGAGTACGTGAGAAAGTCGTATCACACTCTCCACTCAACTGTGGAGAATATTCTGACCATTGGCTAGATCTGGGAAGGGGTTTAAAGTTTACCTCCTGTATTGTCCTTGGCTGGTGCCTTAGTTTGAGCGGGACCCCTGGGCCCAAATCTGCCTATCATATTGTTCTACTTGTAGATTTCTAGGACCCTCTGGATCCTTTTATTTTGCTGTTCTCCCATGCGTCTCTCATTTAGAGTCCCAATAGGATGCCTTCCCCTCTGTCCCAGTTTCCTGGTAAGTGAAGGCTTTCGTGGGACATGCCCCTTGGGCTAGTATGCAGATATAAGTGAGTATATACCATTTGATTCTTTCTGCTTCTGGGTTAACTCACTCATTATGATCATTTCTAGCTCAATCCATTTATCCACAAATTTCGGGAATTTCTTGTTTTTAATAGCTGAGTAGTATTCCATAGTGTATATGTACCACAGTTTCTTTATCCACTCTTCTACTGAGGGACACTTGGGCTGTTTCCATGTTCTGGCTATTATGAATAAGGCTGCTATGAACATGGTTGAGCAAATGTTCTTGTTGTGTGCTGGAGCATCTTCTGGGTATATTCCAAGGAGTGGAATAGCTGGGTCTTGAGGAAGCCCTATTCCCATTTTTCTGAGATAGCACCAGATAGATTTCCAAAGTGGCTGTACTAGTTTGCATTCCCACCAGCAATGAAGGAGTGTTCCTCTCTCCCCACATCCTCGCCAGCATGTGGTGTCGCTTGAGTTTTTGATCTTAGCCATTCTGATGGGTGTAAGATGGAATCTCAGAGTTGTTTTGATTTGCATTTTCCTGATGACTGGTAGAATTCTGTACTGAATCCATCTGGTCCTAGGCTTTTGTTGGTTGGGAGACTTTTGATGACTGTCTCTGTTTCTTTAGATTTTAAAGGACTATTCAATTTGTTTACTTGATCTTGATTCAATTTTGGTAATTAGTTTCTGTCAAGAAAATTGTCCATTTCACTTAGCTTCCCAAATTTTATGACATATAGGCTTTTGAAGTAAGACTTGCTGATTCTTTTTATTTTCTTGGTGTCTACTATTACGTTACCCTTTTCATTTCTGATTTTGTTGATTTGAGTAGTCTCCCTTTTCCTTTTAGGTAGTTTGGCCAAGGGTCTGTCTATCTTGCTGATTTTCTCAAAGAACCAGCTCTTGGTTTTGTTGATTCTTTGATTGTTTTCTTTGTTTCTAACTTATTGATGTCAGCCCTGAGTTTGATGATTTCTAGCTGTCTAGTCTTCTTAGGTGTGTCTTCTTCTTTTTGTTGCAGAGCTTTCAGGTGTACTGTTAAGTTGCTAATATGGGATCTCTCCAATTTTTTTTTTTATAAAGGCACTTAGTGCTATGAACTTTCCTTTTAGCACTGTTTTCATTGTGTCCCATAATTTTGGGTATGTTGTGCCTTCAGTTTAATTGAATTCGAGGAAGTTTTTAATTTATCTTTTTATTTTGTCCCATACCCAAAGGTCATTGAGTAGAGAGTTGTTCCCTTTCTTTGAATTTGTAGATGTTCTGTTGTTTCATTTGTTGCTGAATTCTAGCTTTAATCCATGGTGGTCTGGTAAGATATAAGGGTTTTTAAAAAAATTTTCTTGTATCTTTTGAGATTTGTTTTGTGACAAAGTATATAGTTAATTTTGGAGAAGGTTCTGTGATGTGTTGAAAAGAAGGTGTATTCTTTTGTTTTTGAATCAAGTGTTCCTTAGATGTCACTTAGGTCCATTTGCTTCATAATGTCTATTAGTTTCGTTGTTTCTCCATTTAGTTTCTGTCTTGATTATCTGTCTATTGGAGTGAGTAGGGTGTTGAAGTCTCCCACTATTAATATGTGGGGTTTAGTGTGCCATTTAAGCTTTAGGAATGTTTCTTTCATGAATATGGTACTCCTGCATTTGGAACATTGCTTGTGTTGGTGGTTATTTGTTCCTTCTAATTCCATCTTTAGGTCTTGAATAGTTTTATTCATTTCTTTACTGTTTGGTGGAATTTTCCTGTAGTTCTTTATAGGATTTATTCAATTCCTTCATCTGTTTGAATATATTTTCCTGAAAATTTTTGAGTGATTTATTTTCCTCTTTCAAAGCTTCTATCATTTTCATTACCTCAGATTTAAAGTCTTCTTCTTGTGCTTCATAGGTGTTCATATCTCTAGGGCGTGCTGTGGTAAGATCACTGGTTTCTGGTGGTGTTATATGGCTCGAGTTTTGTTGCTAGTCTTCTTGTGCTGGCCTCTAGGCATCTGGTTGTCTCTGGTATTAGCAGGCCTAGAGGTTCCTCCAATGGGGTCACTGTGTGTGTCTCATGTGGGCCAGGCAAGTTGGGGGGAAGCAATGAGAGCCCCGAGCCAAAGGTTGTTTGTTATGGCTCCCCAGAGGCCTCCTCAGGATGGTGGACAGTGGATGTTGAAGCCTGCACCCAACTCAGCTCAGCTAGGCTCCCTGTCTCTATTCCACATTGAGTCAGGAAGGAGAGGATTTGGCTGATAGAGTTTCAAGAGCAAAGACGCTCAGGTGCCCTACAGTTTTGTTTTGTTTTGTTTTATTGTTTTTTTTGTTTGTTTGGTTTTTTTTGTTTTTGTTTTTGTTTTTTTTTTTGAGATAGCAGGGTTCTGTGTGTCTGCATTGTGTTCCACATGGGCTAGGCCAGTAAGCAGCTGGGGGCTGCAAGAGATTCGAGCATGAGCATGAAGATGCTCTGGTGCACCTCAGACCTTTTTGAGATGGCAGCAAATGTGAGTTGTGGCCCACACCAGACTCAGCTCTGCCTATCTGCTCATTGTCCCAGGTGAGCCAGGCTGATAAGCAGCTGGCAGCTGAGGGGGACCTGAGCCCAAAGTTGCTGGGGTGCTCCACGGGCCTTCTCAAGATGGTGGGGCTCTGCTTATCTGCTCTGCATACCAGATGTGATAGGCTATTAAGC
Organism: Acomys russatus; assembly: GCF_903995435.1. NCBI lineage: Eukaryota > Metazoa > Chordata > Mammalia > Rodentia > Muridae > Acomys > Acomys russatus. Next base: position 8,196,186 of record NC_067162.1, read on the forward strand.
CATTGGAGATGGAGAGAGATCACAGCCTGAAGTTGCTGTTGGGGTGGCAGCTAATGGGGAGTGTGACCTCTTCAGGTCTCTGCTCTGTGTCCTAGCTGCCTCAGGCCAGTAAGCTTCAGGCAGGCAGAGAGATAACCAAGCAGGAAGCTGGCCGCAGCATGGCAGCTAACAAGGAGTGTGGCCAGTGCCTGGACTCAGCTCTGCCTGTCTGCTCTGTGTCACAGATGGGCCAGGCTGGTAAGCGGCTGGGGGTTGAGAGAGATGGGAGCCCAAAGCTGCTCTTGTGTTCACAGATCTTCTCGGGAATTCAGGGCACTGCCTATCTGCTCTGTGACCCAGATGGGCTAGGCTGGTAAGCAGCTGGCAGATGGAGAGAGAACCGAGCCTGAAGCTGATTGCAGGATGGCAGCTAGTGTGGGGTGTGGCAGGCACAGGGACTCAGCTCTGCCTGTCTGCTCTATGTCACAGATCCACTAAGTAGTAGACAGGCAGAGAGAGCCCAATGCCACATGAGTGTTTTACAGTCTTTCTCAAGATGGGAGCTAATGTGGGTTTTCCTCCGGGACTTTTATGTGTGTTAGCTGGGTGGCCAGGGGTCAGACCCACACGTGCTTCACACAATGTGGACCTCTCTCATCTGGGAATCAGCAGCACTGGTGTTTTACTCTCAGTTTAGTCTTTAGTTCACTGTGCAGTCCTGTTTGTCCTGCTGATCAGAAGGGGTGTGTGATCTGCGCCGCCATCTTGGATCTCCTCAGCACTGGTGTTTTCTAAACCTCCCACTTATGAGGCTATTTTTGGTTGTCACTTCCCCCACTGTTCTTTGTTCTGTGGAATGCTTACATCACAAAAGACATGGACCATGCCAAAGCTTCTGTTTCTTTCTCAAAAGTTTCCTGAGGAGAAATAAATGAGTCAGAAGAAGAATTAGCAAGCTCACTGCCCCTGAATCCTCTAATACTTTGAATCCTGGGAAGATGAAAGTTGGATATCCTCCCTATCTCAACAATTCTGTAAAACTTTATGCCATGCATTTCTTTGTATAAATGCAAATCAGAGCCTTATTTAATTATCTATGGTTATTTTTGCCTTTGCTTGATTTTCTCAATGCTTAATTTTGTGCCTTGATGTTGAAGCTATTTCAAGAAGCTCTCTGAACCCTGTTATAATGAACTGAAAATTAATAAGTAAAAATAATCAGAGATCTTTCTAAGCTCATGAGTTTCCCGGCATAACCTCAGTTCTCTGCTGAGTTGGTGAGCATCCTTCATCCTTTGTCAGTGGGTAGCTTTTGTATATGACTGTGTCTAATAGACTTTCCTTTTAGCCCCCGTGCATTAAAAACAAAAAACAAAAACAAAACAACAATAACAAACAAAAAAAACCCCACACTGATCTTACTAGTGACAGAATATCAGACTGTTCCCCATGGATAGAGAAAATGCTTCTTCAAATCTACTTTGTTTCTAAAAACAGACCGCTATTATGGTCTTGCCACCAAGGATGGAGCATGTTTAGTCTTTAATTCTTAGTTTCCATGGCTTGCCCTCTATCTTCTGTACAGATGTAACAGAAATAAACCTTCTCCCTCGGTGGAAGTTATTTTCTCTTGCTAAAATGTATCCTTCAAAATTATTAACCACCACTCAAGAGTAACTCAAGATTAGAACTGAAACCTTTTTTCAGGTCTGTTGCTGGGTCTTTGGAGTGAATTTGATGCTCCAGATCCTGTGTAGTCATTGAGGATGACCGCCAGACAATACTAAGGATGGAGGAACACTTACGGGCTCCCTGAACTTTTCTTTGCACTCAGATTATGTGGTCGGCTGTTTTTGTGTTTTATTGCCTTGTTTGTACCTGAATTTTCTTGAGGAGTCCTTGGGGTGAAAGTCAGGATAACTATTTGGCCTTTAGCCCTCATCCAGGACCTCTTCACCAACATAACCCTCATTCAGTTTGGCAGCCAGAGTTACTTACATCTTATTTTGTTTAGTTTGTGGCCCTTTCTTCTAAAACTTGCAAGTGTCTGCCTTTGTCCTCCCTTGCCTACCATAACTACTGTATCTGAGACTTGAACTATCAGACTGTACCACCTTACACCCTAAATTCTGTCATTGTAGGAAACTTAACACACTCTTAGGACCATACCATGGGTAAAAACCCCATCCTAATGTCTTGGAAACATTTCCAATACCAATTCCAGCCTGATTTTAAAAGCCGCACAATTGAAGGAAGCCTAAGAATTTATGTGTATACAATATGAAAGCAGGTCTCCTGGCCTCTGTGACCCACGCCTTGTGATAAAGTATGGAATTAGCAATTCTGGAATCCAAGTTAAGTATTTCTCTGTATTTCAGGGATTCTGCTTAGTCAGTCTTTTGATTTTTATTTTGTGTCCGGTTGGTTTTTCTCTATGCACCTATTTAGGTCATTTCCTTTGTCATCTGCTTTAAAATGGCAGGTGAAGGTTTGCACATGGAAAGTCACTTGATTTTATTGTATATAATTCATTCAGGATTTTAAGAGAAGTTTAGTAGACAAATTCATGAGCACTTGCTACTTTCAGAAATGGTTCCAGATAGGAGCAGTTTATCAAAGTGAGAGTAGACTATAAAAATAAACCTTATGATAAAATTTATACCATGGGGGTGATTCATTAAAGTTTTTGTACTTTAATTTTTAATCCTCGATGATTCTTCAAGATATTACTTACCAAGACTGTCTCCCTAATGAAAGATTGTTTCAACTTATAATTGACCTCTTTTCCTCGTGTCTCTGGGAAGAATCATGAGATGGTTGACATCCAGATCCTATCAGAAAGTCCTGGGCACTTGCCTGTGTCCAGCAAATATGAGACTGGCAGAAGGCAGCTGCCACCTGTTAGGAAGTATTACTATGCCCTGTGAAAGTGGAAGCCAGTGCACCCGAAATGGCAGTGGTCCTTTGATGTCTCACTGATGGTTAGCTCTTTGAGAATTATTGAAGATATACTTAAGTCTGAATCAGGGAATAAAGTCAGAGAGAAAAATATACACATTTTGGCAGCAGATTAAATACCTTAAATTTTAAGAATCTTCAAAGGCACACCTATGATCTTTGACTTATTTCATACTTTTGTTTATCACTTGCATGCAGTACTCCAACTGGCCTTTTGAGGTTTGAATTATCGCTCCGGTTAATTCTTTTTGGCAATCTTTTGCCCATGTAGTCCCAATTATAATTTTTTAAAGAAATTACTAATGTGGAAGTGATTTTTTTTAAATGGAGGAACACTGGGAAGAAGATAAATTCAATTAAACATATTTTGTCTTTTCGCTTTAATGTGAAGTAGCCAAATGTCAAAGACACCTTTTAAAAATGTTTCTGAACATTTGAGGGAAACGCAATTAAATATTAACGGTATGTAGTAAATCATAATTAAGCAACTGGCTTTTTAATTTAAAAAAATTAAACTCTATTTCTCTCTTGATTCTTAGGATTTTCTTTTCTCATCTCTTTTTCTGGCTGTTGAGCACCGTGTGATTCATAGCCAAAGCATTTTTGTATGAGAGAGGGCATATAGGAAGGAAGAGAGACATTTTATATAAGATTTTTACATCCCTGACTTGGGTCTCATGCCTGCTATGAGGATACTGTCCCAGCTGTGCCTCTGCAGATAGCCAACCATATGCTCTTCAGAAGATCATTTGAGCTTGTGGCTCCTGATGGATGACTTGAGTCTCTCAAAGGAGATCAGAGCCATTTAATTGTTTTTGGAAGAGACTTTGAGAAGAGCTTTGTCTTCTAAGAATGCCTCATAATGCGTAATTTCATAAAAACCCACCCAATTTTGCCAAGCCTTTCTGACCAAACTAGTTGGCTGGTAGAAATTCTTTCTTCAATTGCAAATGTGAAAAAGGCAGGCTTTGCCCACCCCAAATCATGAGCCATGCAAGTCCTGGATCCAACCACAGTCTTCTGTGCTCCCGTGTCTTTCCCTGGGCTGACAGTCAGCCCAGCTACTGTCTGTTAAACGAACACTCCTCTTTCTAGACTTGACTCAAATACCTTTCCTCACCCTTATCCCCAAAGCAGAATGGTTTGTAGCACATTCTTTCTTTATTATTCAACCTTTATTCCCACTGGAATAGTTAACGGTCTTGATATTTTCTGGTTTGGAGCTGCTGGTTGCTTCCTGGGGCTGTTTCATATGAAGTCGATAAGCTGTCTTGGTAGTTTTCCAGTGGTGGGTAGCATTTTCCTCTTCTCTGGTGTGTTTTACACATGCTCCTTGAAAGCCAAAGAAGCTCATTGTCCTGCACTTTACCTTTTCTCCTCCACAAGGATGCTTTCAGAGCGTCTGCTGAAGCGCGAGTGTTCACTCTGTGCACAGGTGTCCTTCCAATGCTTCCCCGGTGGGAGAGTCCTTCCACTCCCTCTGTAACTGCGGCTTATTCTGCTGTCCCTACAAAGGACACTTTGTGTTTTCAATGCCGTATAGAAGCTTTACAAAACAACTGGTGTCCAAGCTCTTCTGTCTCAGAACTACAAATAGAGGAGCCAGGAAATAGTAGGAGAGCGATGGTGTTTAATTGCAGGAGGCTGTGCATCTAATGTGCATTTCCCATGCTAAAGATGGTCTGGGAGTTTATTGATAGGATGGCTAGGGAACCAATGATACAAATAGCTTTAGGGGAGTTAACCTTCACTCACTTAGGAAATCATTTGTCCTAGGAGATACAGTTTTTTGAGACATGCCATTAGTCATATGTGTATGTATAATGCCTCCACATAATGTAATGATTGCAATGCGTTGATTGTACGGTATACTTTTACTTGTTGCAAAACGGAAGTACTCATGTGTCCAGCTTCTTTATATACCTACTGGCTGCTGTTGGTTAATACCAAAATTACCATTTAAGTAGCTTTTGATTAAATTATTTAAACTATTCTATAAAAGCAAGGCAAAAATATCATGCATATTAATGAGGTAGTATAAGAGCTTTTGCTGTGTGTGTGTGTATATATATATTATATAACATTTAAACTAGGTTGAATTCTTTCTCTCATCAAACACCTATTATTTCTTTATATTGGGGTCATTCCAAATCAAATCATTCATTCTAACTTTGCTTTGTTATTATCACATGCTCTTTGCACAGTGTGATGACTTTCACTGTAACTTTTCTGAGATATTTGTATTTATGGTTTGAAAATTCCATACATGTTTTCAATGAACTTCAGTAATGTTCACCCTCTCCTCTAACTCCCCCAGAATACTTCCATACCCTTTTCCAACTTCATGTCTATTTGTTTGTTTTGTTTTTGTTGTTTTTGGTTTTGTTTTGGCAGTGGTGCTTGGAACTGTAGTTCAGGGATACAGCACTTGCCTACAACACGGTTGGCCCTCATTTTGATACAGAGTCTGACTACATAGTCTATGTGAGCCTGGAACTTGTGATCCCCTTGCCCTGACTCTCAATGCTAGGGTAACAAGTGTGCATTCCTTACCCAACATATTACATATTTCTGAACAGATCAAGTTTCCAAATCAAAATATTATTATTTTTTCTTCTCCTTTTTTTATAAGATCAGATTTCTAAATAATACTCTTCTGAGAATAAATTTATGCTTACACATTTCTAATCAATCTCTTGACCACTCTCCGCTGAGTTCTTAGAGGATGGTGTCCTTAGCTTATCACATTGCTATTCTGGAACTTTGTTTTATGTTTATGCAATAAAGAAAGACCTTTGTTTTTTTCAAGGAATTTAATTGTTTCAGTTCTAAGCTTTGTTGTTATCATTACTAAGTGAATACTTTAAGACTGTTAGAAATTGGTGAAACAGGGACACAAAAGGAATTACTCTTGGTCTTTTTGTAAATTAATAGAGATAATTAAAATTAATTAGCTTTGAGTCTTTTGAAAAGAGTTTCACATTCTTAACATAAACCTGTTTTAATTGCTGGAAGCCTGAGGTATGCAAGGACCATCTTATCAGCCAGGATAGTCCCAAGGCTTATAAGTTAAGAACCAGTGTTATTTAGAGTGATCTGGGCTTCACTTTAAAGTCATTCAAACAAAAGTGAGGCTTAAGTTTGTCCTGGTTTAAGAAAGGTGCTGTGGGTGACTGTGCTTAGTGGGGATGTACAGAAGGAAATGGCCTGGTTTCAACAACAGAATATTGAAAAATGTGTGTGTGTGTGTGTGTGTGTGTGTGTGTGTGTGTGTGTGTATTTTAAATTAGGACTAAACTTTTAAAGAATAAAATATCACTTTAATTTCCCCCTTTGTTAATTTCCTTAATTGACCCCTATGCCAATCTTACCTGTTCAGAAGCTCCCCGTGAGTCTAAAATTATCTCAAGACTCCAGTATCTTTGATGGAGAACAAAACACAAAAAGGGGTAAAAATTGAAATTAGATCAAATTACCGAAGTGTTCTCAAGGACTGCAAATAGTAATGTTAGCCATCCTCTTCTTCCTCCTCTTGCTTCTGTGCCTGTTCCTCCTCTTCCCCTTGCGGCCTTCTCCTCACCCAGCACATCCAAACAGAGGTAGTTCCTGCTACTGTCTTCAGATAGGTTTCCAGGCTTTGACGCCAAGCCAAAGATCCTGTGGATGACAGAGATGCAAGGAGATAACATTTCTGAGTGAAGCATTTGGGCTTTAGGGTTTCTTTCTTGCCCAGCTTTGTGCTCGAAGCATGCTGCAGTGGAACTGGCATGTTCCCATCCATGCCCACCTTGACGCTGATCTGATGGAAGATTCAGATACACACAAGCCAATAGGATTCAGTGTCTTTGTACCACAAACCCCAATGGGCAGTTCATGCACGCATGTGTGAACACACACACACACACACACACACACACACACACACACACACACACACCATAACATAAAAGTTTATAACTTCTATCTAAGAATTCCTGTCTTGTGCAAATGGCCCCCCCCCAAAAAAAAAAATCGTATCAGAAGTTTCACAAGTAAGGAGACGTTTCAGCATGACCCTTTAAAGTTGCTCCCCATGTGATGATCTTATGACAATTCATGTACCTGATATCAAGGAGTATGGCCTGCGACCTTCCATAGGAACAGATTTTTGTTAAAAGAAAGCTATCACTCTTTCTGAGTGATCTCTATATCTCTTTGAATCACATGGAGAGCACCAATGATGGGTCAGTAAGGAATAACTCACCTTAGGTTGTGGTGTGCCCAATTTCCAGGTAGTCAGAACTTCAAATGTTCCAGATTTAATCCTACTGAAAATCCATTCCGTACGTAATTCATATGTGCTCTTAATTGTGTTGGTATAATTTTCAATAGAGAACCTTGCAAATATCTTTATAGTAATGGGAGAGATAAAAAAAATTGAAGTGTTTAAAATCTCAAATCATCTTTAAGATAGTGTCAAAAGAAAAACAAGGGCAAAGATAATATTAATAATCGTGTATGTTATCCATAAGCAGTGTGCTTATGTAGTAGTGAATTACTCACTCAGAGGTGATGAACCTGTGGCTTACCTTGAACGTCCTACCTGGCTCTGGGAACAGCTGGTGGTTAGCTTCTCTGCACTTGCTGTGAGTCTGGACAGGGTGGGAGAGCTCCGTGAAGTCCAGCGTATTGATGTTTCCTTGAAAACAGCTGTCTACGCTGACAACTGGCCTCATCTGACATACTTATTGCCATTTCTGTGTGCAACAGAACCATGAGTGCTATCTGAGAGGGAAAACAGTGTCCTATCATTAAACGTGTGAAATGATGGTGCTTACAAATGTGGCTCTTCTCACACACGTTTGATTCCCAAATATTAAACATTTGAGGCATAGATCAAATTATAAGGCTATCTTTTATGTTGTATATTATTGTTTTAGCTCTGGACTACAATTGTAACAGACACATCATGACCTTGAACTTTATTTTATGAATTGCATGAAAGACTAACATAGTATCCATTGATATGCATTTTCTGTGTTTTGGGATGTACGTATGTGCACCATGTGATGTTTGGGTGCCCAGGAGGACATCATACACTCTGGAACTAGAGCTAAAGACAGTTGTGAACTACCACATGGATGCTAGGGACCAAACCTGGCTCCTCTAACAAGAACAGCCAGTGCTCTTAGCCACTGAGCCATCTCTCTAGCACCTTCTATTGATACATAATATGTTGAGAATCCAGGGGATTTGCATCAAGGAAAATAAGTATTCCATGATGAGGCTAGTTGGCTATTTTGTTAGAAAGCACTGTGACAGAGGAAATTAAAACAATTCGTATGCTATTGTATATGGTTAAAAATGCTAAATAATTCCCACTACTTGGGTCTTTTCACACTGTGTAAAATTTTAATTAACTTTCTTATTTATACTATAAAGCTTATCTTGGTTACTGTAACTGTGATTTCTATTCCAATGTACTATAGTACTGATTGTGTTGTATAAATTATTGCAAAGTTTACTTGTTATCTATCACTGACTCCAGGTCAGTGAGAGGATAAATTTGCACTTCATAGGAGTGGCAAACATAAAGTGTGTGTTCAGGTAACAACCTTTTTCTTCTCCAGTCTAAGCTTGTCCTATGGGGGAAACCCACATTTCATTTCAAGTTTGTGTCTTTGTATGCAAGTGATACTATGTTACAAGTCAGTGATGTTTTAATGAAAAACAAAATGTTATATTGATTTTACTAGTGACATAATTTTAGGACTTTTAAAGATTATTCTTATATTTGAAATATATTATAGAAATGTGATTTCTTTTCTGGAATTTATTTTCAATTAATACAAATGACAATTTTCAAAATGGGGCAATACTTCTAGTTCCTTAAAAAGTCTGTTTTATTTCTACCCTAGTTCAAAGCTAAATTGAGTAGGTAATATTTTAAGGGGGAAAGGAATGATGAGGAATAAAGGAGGAGGGCTGGAGGAGGAGATAGAGGGGAGGGGGCTAGAGGGAGGAGACTGGAGTGTAGCCAAGGAGAGGAGAGAGGACAGAACTGGAGCTGTGGACAGTTGTGAACCATTATGTGGATGCTGGGAATCAAACCAGGGTCCTCTAATAAGAACTGCCAGTGCTTTCTCCAGCAAAGGAGAGGAAAGGAGGGGAGAGGAGAAGGGAGGAAGGGGGAGGGGAGGGGAGGGGAGAGGAGAGGAGAGGAGGAGAGAGAAAAGGAGAGGAGGGGAGAGGAGAGGAGGGGAGAGAAGAGGGTAAGAGGGGAGAAGAGAGGAGGGGAGAGGAAAGGAGGGGAGAGGAGAGGAGAAGAGGGGAAGGGAGAGGAAGGGAGGAGAGAGGAGAAGAGGGGAGGGGAGGGGAGAGGAGGGGAGGGGAGGAGAAGGGAGGAGAGGAAAAGAGAAGAGGGGAGGGGAGGGGAGAGAAAAGGATGGGAAAAAAGGGAGAGGAGAGGAGAAGAGGGGAAGGGAGAGGAGGGGAGGGGAGAGGAGAAGAGGGGAGGGGAGAAGAGAGTAGGGGAGGGGAGAGGAGAAGAGGGGAAGGGAGAGGGGGAGAGGAGAAGAGAATAGGGGAGGGGAGAGGAGGGCAGAGGAGAGGAGAAGAGGGGAGGGGAAGGGAGAGGGGAGGGGAGAAGAGAATAGAGGAGGGGAGGGGAGAGGAGGCAGGAAGGAGGAGAAGGGAGGAGAGGAGGGGAGGAATTCTTCCCAAGTAATTACCTTGAATATTCTGTCTGTAGGAAAATGTAAAGAGAAATGGAAATTGATAAAATGAATTAACTTCTTGTAAAATCACTTTGCACATCATTAGAACATTTGTTTTCAAATGTCAGTGGCAGATGAGATAATTTTGCTGCACATCCTTCTTCAAATGAGCTGAAGCTCACAGTGTGCAATGACAGACGTGTAGCTTCTCAAAGACGTACACTGAGACAAAATTGCACGGAGCAGAAAACTATTGTGCTCTTTCTGATCTTTAGAGTTGTTTGTGCATGGATTTGGGCTAAATATATATGACTAGACATTGGGAAGTATAGACAACAGACTATCCAACTGTTCTTATTATGGACGGAACATTAGCATCCTACACAATATAATTTGTTACATTAAATGTTAAGGAATTACAAGGCAGGTAAAAGGAAATGATGCCAGGAAATGTGACTGTACCTTCACTTTCTATAATACTCCTCCTTTCTTTATATTCCCTCATTATTAATTATTTTTACTTTTCAGCATCAGAAGAAAACCACTCTTAAAAACCTTTCCAGCCTTCCACCCTCTGCTCCCTCACTCCTTCCTTAGTCCCTCCCTCCCTTTCTCCTCCTTCTCCCCTGTCTCTTTCCCTTTTTCTTTCTCTACCTCTCTCTACCTTTCTACTTTTGACCTTCTTTTATCCAGGTGCTTTAATGTAAAAATTAATGCCACTTTATACCTCATCCTTTCATTTTAAGCTTTAAATACCTGCCCTTTCCTATCCGTTTAATCTTGTTACTTTCTCTTCAACTTTACCCTGTAGTCAAAGGCAGCTAATTAGTCAGCAACCATGGCAGAGGAGGAGAAAGGCTTGCACTCATTTCAAATGCCTTTCATCACGCTAAGGAACCACATTCAGAGCTTCACAAAGCCTGGTTTGGTTCAGGGGATTGCCCTGCTTGTTAAGACCCTGGCTTGGTCCTGGCAGCCCCAGGTTTGAAATCAGTTGCTCTGGGCAGCTTGTTTTCTTCTTTATGTGACAATAGACATATCAGATCTATGCTAGGAAAGGACGTTGGCTTCACACACATTACTCAGCAAAAGACTATAGTATTTGAGACAATGATGCTAACAGAAATGGGTGTTGACAGTGCTCAAAGGGCCATGTGAGTGCAGTCAGCAATATATACTGAGTACAATAGCAGGACAGTGGAGTTTTATGCAAAACCTGAATGAACAATATACTTACTTACACTGTCTACATATCTGATTGAAGAATAATATGCCCAGGTAACTCTTACCTATATAGAAGTTTAGGGTGAGGCTGAATTATGGTTCTCCTTGGCTCTGGAGAAGGGGTGCTTTCAAGAGAATTTATGTAAAAAGCACTTGGATTTTGTTAGTCTTGAAGGTCTGTGAGGGAAATCTAGTTCATTTCTGCGCTGTGGGTGCAAGCCAAACCATGGAGTCTGCAGAGTTCCCAAGGACAATGTGAGCCACAAGTGAGAAAAGGCAGCCACAGCCATATCAGTGGCCTCAAGATGACCTTGAAAATTCAGGAACTTTTCCCAAGTCCTAAGCCTAAAGCCCACATAAGATGCTGGGGTCATGGAAATCAAGGATGGTGTTGAAGAGGGAAAATCTAGCACTAGATTGATGAATTAATTGTTTTAATGTTTTAAATGAATTAGTGAATTGTATTTGATGAATTAATATTGGTAGGAACAGTTAGTATAAAAGGTGCTTTGCAAAATCAGTGCTTTCAATTCCCGGTAGCACACAAGGAACTAGTTAAATAGAGACGCTTAAATTATACAGTTGTTGGAAGCTGTTTTAGTCTGTAAAGTGGCCTTTGACTCCATAACTTTCCAACCTTTTGATTTTTCATGGTTATTTAGACATGAATGACTGGCTGTACATAAGGATTCATGTTGCTTAGCAGTAACCACGTTATAGGGAAAAAAGCTAAATAGCCTTTTAATCTGGAAGAAAAGTTACAACAAAGATTCATGTTAGTTGAATTCCTTTCCTTGAGGGACGTAACAGGTAAGGATGGCAAAAGGATTTGGGGCGTGTTAGGTAACTTGGAAATGCAGTGTAGCAAAGACTTGCTTTCCTGACGAGTTCTTGGCTGGAGTTCTTGGCACTGTGGGAGAAAAATTAATGGGAATAGGTGAAGTTTTAATATTCAATCCTGAAATACCGTTTTAAAAGTAGACTAAAAATAATCAAGTATGGTTTGAATCTACCAAGTAAAACCTGTAATTAGACTCATGTACAATGATGCTGCAATTCCCACTCAGACTCAAAGGGGGCGAATGGTGGCGCTTGCTGAATCCAGCCAGCTGGTCTCTTGCTGGAAACAGGACAAGAACTGTCAAGACTGGAATTGGCCCTTCACGGCACTTGCTGTGGGTATCTTGAAATTTATCTGTTCTAAGGCTTTAATGTCTATGAATAAAAGCGTAGAGTTATCTTTGTTTTTCGAACTATCAATAGTAGGAGGGCTGAGGGGCTAGTGTGCTGTCTTATGGTGATGAGTGACTGAGGGCTTTCCCCGGGGAGCCATGTAACCCAGAGTGTCCCTGTGGAGTACAGTGCCTGTTGAGTAAGGGCTTGGCAGCTTTTCGTTATCCTGACCCCAAAGTTCTGCATGAGGTCAAGCTTATCTACTCATACATGACTGTCACCTCCACTCTCTGTCATGTGCATTTATGTACATGTGAGGACATGTGTACATCGAGGTAGAGATCGATGTCTGGTCTCTTCCTCAATCACGTCTTCACATTCCTTTTGAGACAGTCTCTCACTGCACCCGGAGCCTGCTGATAAAGTGAGATGTGGTGCTCAGTGAGCCGCAGGGATCCTCGGTCTCTGCCTCCCCACCCCCAGTGCTAGGGTTCATGCACATAGCAGGTCCTTATGCTTGTGGGTCAAACAATTGGCCCCACTAAATGATTTCCCCAGCTTTCTGCTTCTCAGGTCTTCTGTAGCAACTATTTTGAAATATGGGCTTTCCTATTAGGAGAGAAAACTGAGAAGCAATGCAACTTACAGAACTCACAGTGTTTAAATTTTTTAAAAAAGCCAGTCTAATGCTATAAAGGGAAAGTGTCAAAATAATAGTCTTGCTAGAGACAAACATTCATGTAGGGATTTACCACTGGACAAAACCAGTCCCATAGTTACTAATACTTTTAGGGAACTGTGCTGTTCCTGCTACAAGTCTGGTTTTGAACGTGGTATTGTCTTATGAAGCCTTTTAAGTCTAGATAGATGTTTATCTCACTTAAAAAGCTGCATAACACCCTTCCCAGAGCAATCGCCTAGCTGTACTGTATAAAGTGGATTCAATCTCTTCATTACCCAGCTTCTCTCTGAGGTAGCTTCGGCAGAGGGTCTGGCTAGCTAATTGTGCCAGCAATACCCTGTGAGTTGAAGCAGATGAAAGGGAATCTATTTTGTTAATAAGGAAATGATTTCTTCTTCAAGTATCTTCTTCTAGAACAACAGAGCAATTCCCTCAGCTTTATCTCACAAAGGGATTTTTAAGCATTAGAGAAGATGAGTTACTTACTGCCCTTGGGGAGGATGATTCAGGGATATGTTATACCAGTTCTTCATTGCTCAGCTGAAGGAACATGCATAGGGTTGACCAGATGAGACATCCTACTTGCTAAATGTTTCGAGGCTATTCTACCATCAGATCAGTTGCTCATGTTTGAAATAAAACCAGTTGAGAACCATCTCTCTAAATTTCCTTTCAGTTCTGCTCAAAATACAGATACAAATTACATGTCATTATTGGAACTGTGACAAATATATATAAATAAATAAATATATATATATATAATGTTTTTTGATTCTTACTATATATTATGTCATTGTTAGCTCTTTTAAAAAGAGTTACCATTCAGGGGGCAGTGTTTTATATCATCCATGATTTTTAAGAAATATGTTTCTTTTAGGGTCAGTGGATGCCTGAGGGACATTGACTGAAACATGTAAACTTTGAAGTTAAGGAAATGAAGTCTAGAGATATGATTCCCCCCTCCCCCCAAAGCTCATGCATAAAGTCAGTTGTTCAATGAAGAAGCCAGGCTGACTGGTGAGGCTGAGTCTGCTCATAACCCTCCTCACTAGAGGAGCTCAAGTATTTGTCACTGTTTTGGACATTTCCCATACTAAAAGTATGTATCTATTTTATACAAATACATTTGGTTTTCTTGATTGATAGGAACCAAGTATATTGCAGGGACAGAGACCTGAGACGCTTGGCAACTCTGGGCTGACTCGTGTGTTATTCTAGCACTATCATCCCGTCAGAAGGCCTTGTGGGTTTCCTTGGGCCAAGCATCACCGAGAAGTCTAATAATGTCATGCTTATTAACTTTCATACTTGTACCTCTCCTAAAGGCAGGAACTCAGACTGTCATCTCCAATTGGTCTCAACAAAACAAAACTCCTTCTTCCGTGCTCTGTTCCAGTTCTGCTTCTTTGTGTGATGAAGCACCATGACCAAAAGCAGCTTAGAGGAGGAAAAGGCTCCAACGGTGTGCCTTGATTATCACTCCTTTTTCCCATTGTGCTCTGTGCTCACGCCCACAAAGAGGTCTACTGGTCTACCCTCGACTGGGATTACTTAAGGAAGCTGAACTTTTTATCCTCATGTTCTTCTTAGGCCAGAGTATACCAGTACACTTTCCTACATATTTTTTAGCATGGGGTAGAAGAATTAAAAATGTCAAGTGACTGTAAGGGACAGATCTGTTATTCTTTATTCCCCTCAAGTTTCAGTTCCTCTATTTTTCTTTTATTGAAAATTAATTTTCAAATTAGATGATTATAGTTTCCCCCTCTCCCAACTCCTCAAAAATCCTTCCCACCTCCCCTCCCATCCAAATCCATGACTTTTACTTCTCTCCTTTGGAAACAGATAGGCATCTAAAGAATAATAATACATAAGAAAAAACAAAAACATACACACTGGTATAGGATGAAACAAAGAAACAATAAAAAGAAAAGGAGCCAAGTAAAACATGCAAGAAACACACATGTTCAGACATGCAGGAATCCCATAAAATCACAATAAATAAGCAAAAGACATGTATGGTTTTGTTAAAAAAAACCCTGACAAAACAGTATGTGACAAAGAACCGCCAGTGTTGCTCCTTGACTCAGTTTTAATGGGGAGAAATAGTTTTTTATTTGGCAGTTCTGGCAGTTGGGAGCTAGAGCATGGGTAGGGCTGAGGGCTGAGGGCTTGTGTCTCCTTCATCCTGAACTGGGACCCCCCCATCTAGTACAGACATGTGTAGGCTCCATGCATGCTTCCACAGTCTCTAGGAGTCCGTATGCTTATCGGTATTGCTGTGGCTAGAAGGACTTGTTTCCTGGGCATCCTTCATTCCCTCTGGCTCTTATGATATTTATACCTCCTCTTGAACAGAGTTCTACAGTGGTAGGAAGCTTCTCTGATGATGGCTGAATGATGCATTGATCTATGAATATAGCAGAATGTTATTAGGAGTCATTTTATGGCTACATTCATTTAGTAGACAACTCAGGTGGCCAAGTGCCTGAGACCAGGATAGGCTAAGACCTAGGGGAAAACCAACTGATCACATTTTAATCTGTAAGCTTCATCTTTACTTAAGAACCAAAATACAAACAGTGAAATTTTAACTGATATCAAAAAAAAAAAAAAAAAAAATACAATCTATCTACCTATCTATCTATCTATCTATCTATCATCTATCTTTTTTTTTTTAAATTTGAGATAGAGTCTCACTGTATGGTGCAGGTTGACCCCATCTCCTGAGTGCAAGTATGTCATTTGCCTATGTAGAGCTTACAAAAATTCTTGCAAATATAATAAGAAAAAAAACCCCTCACTATTTTAAGAAATATTTCCCTTAGAAAGAATTTTCCTTTAATTATGAACAATTTTAATAATAAAGATAAACTGTAAATACTTAGATTATTTAGGAACATTTTATTATGAAAGTAATTGTTTCCTTAAGCTTTAAATATGGTGGGGTGTTGGTATCAGTCACCATGTTTACATTATTTATCTGCGACCGTCTTATTATTATATTCTGGACCATCAAAGTCAAAAGCTTCAGTCACTTGAAATGCACAGCAAACCCAATTTAATCAAATGCTTTGTTTTGTTTTTAAATCTTCCTTTGGGATATCATTGAAAGGGATTTGTCTTTTCCTTTGCACGTTAAAACCCTTGTTTTCCCCTGTGTGACATTTATTATAGAAACATTGTCTTCTAATGAGCAACTCTTGATCAAGCTCCTGTACAGCTTCAGGGTAGAGCTGGTGGTGAAGCTTGGAAATTTGAACCCCACTCCTAAGATCCAGGGAGAAGCAGAGAGGAAGGAGGCTGAATTAGTCATCTCTATCCAGTGGCTTAATCTTGCCTAGTGACCCTTCATAGGCACAGTGAAATAGCTTCAGACTTACAGGACATATTCACATGCCAAGAGAGTGTCACGCCCCAACTCTGTGGACACAGAAATGTATGTGACTGGAATGCTTCTATGCTTGTCTGAGTATTCTTCTGACTGGTAACTTGCATTCTCCATGATAAAATATAAGCATGAGAAATGAGAGAGAGAGAGAGAGAGAGAGAGAGAGAGAGAGAGAGAGAGAGGCTGAGGAGAGAGAGAGAGAGAGAGATGAGAGAGGAGAGAGGAGGAGAGAGAGGAGAGGAGAGCGGAGGAGACGGAGAAGAGAGAGAGAAGGAGAGGGAGGAGGAGAGAGAGAGAGAGAGAGAAACTTTGTCACAGAACCTGTACATAAAGAAAATGAAAGGGAAAAGCAAATGCAAATTTAAAATGCAACAAAAATACAGACATCTATTAAAATACTTGTATTTAAAAAAGAATCTGTAAGTGCACCGAGTGCTGGCCTTGTTAGAACAGCACACTGTCTTAACTGTGGTTTGTAAAATAAAGACAAACACCACCATTTTCATAAAAGAGTTTGCAAGCTGCACACAAAGCAAACATAAACTCACCTTATGACCCAGCTGGCCTTTTCTGAGACATCTACTTAAGGGAAGAGAAAATGTACTTTTACAGTAAGTGCACAAAAACCTGTGTGTGGCTGTTTATAGCAACTTTACTCACAATAGTAAAAAATAACCTACGCAAAGGTCTTGCAACTTGTTAATTGATAATAATCTATGGTTTATTAATATAATGGAAAACTACACAGAAATAAAAAGGAACAGATTTCTTGTATACGAAAAAACATATGAAGAATTAAGTGAAAATGAGCCAGAGTCAGAATGTCACATGTTGTGTGGTTCTATTTTGTGAAAGATGAAACCGTAAAGAGAGAAAACATGCCAGTAGGTGCCAGGTATTGAGATTGGCATAGGACTGGATCAGCAAGTGAGTGTGGTGATGCTTTGTAGTGATTGCTTCTATATCCAGACTTAATGGTGTTTGCTCAGTTATATGCATGTGGCAAAGATCAGGATTGCACATTAAAACTGGGTAAGGCTGCTTTATTGTCTATAAAGTATATACTTCAGTAAGATAAACAAGATTTAATGAGGTTTTCCTTCTGCTCCTTGGTTGAAAATGTTACCACCTAGAAACTTAAAATTCTAAACCCGTGAAACTAAAGTTAAGAGCATGGCAGGCACAAATGACCCAGTGTCATCGACAGTCTATTGGGCCATGCCTCTGTCTGTTTATTTCTCGGCAAGAAAACTTTCCTCGAGTAATGCCGAAGTACCACGCAACATTTCAGTGGCGATGAACCTGAAAGAAGGCAGTTGCAAAAGCCCTACACGGTGACAGGATGTCCAGGAACAGGATGTCAAAATGAGCGAGTGAAAGAACAGGAAGTTCACAATACAGCCCAGAGCCTGTTTCACAGGAGCGCTAAGTGCATGCATAACTGTACTGAGGAGAAATGCTATGAAGAAAGAGCGAGTATTGTCCTGTCAGAAGGGTTAATGCATAAATCTGTATCCCACTCACTGGCTTTGAGAGATGAGCTAGCTGACAGAATTGCCCTATAAGGGGATTGCTGGGCCAGGGGTCACAGAATGTATTTATATGGTTCAAGAGAAACAGTGGGTCTAATAACTCTCTATAGACTGTGACGTCAGCTCCGAAACACTTGGTGGGTTTTCCTATGCATCTCCCATCTGGTGATCTAATGTTAGAAATGATGGTTTTCCTTTAAGTTCAGTGCTTCAGGAAAGGCTGTATGGAAGCACTCTCTCACACTGACCATACACCGACTTAGCTAGGTTTCTTTTGTGATCAGCGCACTTTATACCTTGAGCCATTATAAAAGCAGTTAGTTTCCTGTGTTGTGCTACGCACCAGTCACCTGTACCCAAGAACCTACTCTGCGTCTCATTCTCGGACAGAGGATCCTGGGCTCCCATTGTTTTTCACTGCCCTCACTAGTCTGCCCCTGCGTCCACCTACTGGACAGGAGTCATAGGAGAGGCCTCTCATATAAACTCCCACTGACTTTTCCCAAAGCAGTCCCTTGGAGGTCTTATTGGGAATGAAAGCACAGGCTTAGTGAAGTGGTGTGACCCACTCTCCTTCTCTCAGTTCCCGTGGTGAGGGCTTGGGAATGCTTTGTTAGACCTCACAACCGACCTCTCAGCCCTTCCAACGTCAGATCCATTCAGTATCATAACATACATTATGGTGGAAATGACCTCCAATGTACGGACACCAAAGTTCCGTCAAACGAGGTTAGAACTCTAGGGGGAAGCAAGTAAGGAATGTGGCTCAGTAAGCAAGAAAAGTACTGGACTCAAACAGCAGGGGCTTGGCAAAGAGAGCTACAGCTGTGTAGGCACAAAGATTCTGAGAGATGTTCCTGTATCAGACTCTTTGGGGGGGGGACAGTGGCCCCCACCTAACAGGAAGTCTGAACTCATCATGCTGCCGGTATGGTCAATGCTGTGTGTGACAGCTCGGTTTTCAAGTGACAGCCAAAGGTGACTGATCCAGGCTAAGGGAGATGAACGTTGGCAAGCGCACATCATCTCCAGCGGTTTTCGTTATTTATGAAGTCCACACTTAGAATGACGAGTGGGCACTTGCTGCGTTTATTTATAGTATCTCGGCTCCAGCAGCGATTAAAATGTGACAGAGCAGCGTGTAGATAGCCTCAGGCTGCGCTGACCTTCCATCCATATAAAATAGTTTATTTATTGAGCCAATGAATATTTGGGTTATTAGTCCTCATTAAAACGTTGATAGATTGCACCTGTCTCTCCCCTTTTGTCCCCAAGGCCAGTGTTGGGGATGCGATTGAACATTATTACATTGTGGCATTTAACAGATACCCTCCCCCACACAGAGAGTCAATCTCACCTTAAAATGTTTCTTTTAAGAGTCGAATCTTAGAACAACCTCAAACATGTTACAGAAGTGCAGTTCATGTGACTGCTTGTGAGAAATATCTTTTCGTGGCCTCAAGCTGCCTTTTTTTTTTAAATCACATTTTCAATTTCCTTTTTTTGGGGGGTGGCATGCAGTTTTCGAGACAGGGTTTCTCTGTGTAGCCTTGGCTGTCTTGGTCTCACTTTGTAGACCAGGGTGGCCTCGAACTCACAGGCGATCCGCCTGCTCCTGCATCCTGAGTGCTGGGATTAAAGGCGTGCGCTACCACACCCAGCTTTCTATTCTTTAATTTACAAAATTGGTTTCAATTTTTTAAAAATAAAAAGTCATTTTATATTTTAAGTATTTCATCCGATTATAGAACAAATGTGTCTATCAGTAGGAAAAAACAAACTTAAGAGAGTGTCACGGAACTGGAGAGATGGTCAAGTGTTTATTAAGAGTGCTTGCGGCTCAGTGGTGGGGCGCTGAGCTCAGATCTCAGCCTCCACTTAACAGGAGTAGCATTGCGACAAAGGCCAGCAACTTCAGGAAATGGTGTTTGATGTCCTCTTCTGATTTCCACATGCGCCCTTACTCACATGCATTTACTCAGACACACAAACACACGTGTGCGTGCACACACACACAAGGGGGGGGGGCGCTAAACCTTACCATTCGGGGAAGAAGTCATTATAAATGGATGCTTCATTCGTTAGTCTTTTGTTACATATCTGTCAAATGTTCTGCACATAAGACAGCCATATGGAACTTTATTTAATTAATTTGCTACCTGTGTGTTTTGAGACAGGGTCTCTCTAGTTAGCCTACACTAGGCTGGTGATCACTATGTAGCCTGGGACTACCCTAAATTGAAATCCTTTTACGCTGAATTTTGTAAGCCTTTGGGTTATAGGCATCTGCCACTATGCTTTACTATATGTGTATTATGTTGATATAATCTATGATCTCTGCTGCATACTTTAGGTGGGTTTATGATATATACAGTCCATATTCCACCTGATGTTACCTTATAAGATTGTTATTAATATTAATATAATAAAATATTCAAGAGTGCCTAATTGAAAACGAATGTATAATATTATTAAATGTTTTAAGCTTCATGTAACTTCATTTTTGTGAAATGTGAAATAGTGGATTTCTCTCTACTGACTTGTTTTGTCTGTAAATTCTTATGTTTTTGTCTTCAAATTTTTTCTACATTTTAGATGTATTTCTTGCCAACAATATTTATTAGGCTGAAATTATACACAGCTTTACTTACTCTTTTATTGCATGAGTGAATTGTACGTGTTTTAGGAGAATACTTAGACATTACTAGGTTGCATATAACTACTGTTTTATTATGGATATGTGTGTATATCTCACCAATCCTTTCCTCGGAGTTGTCACTATTTTTATGTATGTATAATATAATACACACTCATATATTGATTTACTTTTCAAGCATACTCTAAATATCAGAAAATTGTTTCTTTGCTATTTTATTGATAAAATCTTCTGAAATTTTTATGGTATTTCACAGAGTTTACAGGAATATTTTGCTTTATTTTATATTTGTGGAGTTTTGCCTCAAAGTATGGGTGTGCACCACAAGAACACAGTGCTGAAAAGTAGAGGTCAGATTCCCCCAGAGCTGGTTCCGTTTGTCCTGAGATGTCAAGTGGGCGCCTTTCTCCAGCCCCACACAGGAGTGTTTTTGATGATATGTGGAGTGTTCCTTGTATTCTTTGGCTGTGTTATTTTCAGTCCCCTCATTTGTAAACACAGCCACCATGCGTAACCTTCCCGCAGAGTCTCTGACACATTGATCAACTTTTCTTGGGAATAAATTTATAGAAAAGAAATTTGTGAGACAAGGGAGATATGAAATATAAATATTTTGGTTGAAAATAGAAAAGCTATGTTTGTTGTCTGTTTTGTTGAGCTATTTTTGTGACTTTTATTGTTTGGGGATGCTATTGATTACTTGCTGCTGAAGTGAAGTGCTTGCCTACCAATTTTATTAGTGTTTTCCTTTAAAAATATTCATAGAGATATTTTTAAAGGAAATAACCCTAGTGGGTAAGGTGCTTGCTAAGCAAGCCTGAGAGTCTCAGGTGCCCAGCACTTATTTAGAACTGCATACAGTGGTGCGTACCTGTAGGAGATGACATTTTTCTGGGCATTGAACTCTAGGTTCAGTGAGATATCCTGCCTTTTATATTATTACAGAGAAACAATTAAGAAATTATTTCATGTTGACCTCTGGCTTCCACATATACACACCGAGATACCCAGGCAAGCACACTTGCTTATATAAGTATACACACACACACACACACACACACACACACACACACACACACACACACCTATCACATATGATAAAATATTTAAAGGCAAATTCTTTAAAATCTTTTTAATATGATATTTTTATAAATTTTTTTTTGAGAATTTAATGCAATTCCCTTTCATCATATTCACCCCCATTGTCCCTCCATCTTGTCTTAGACCCACTCTCCACCTCTCTGCCCCTTGCAAACTTCATGGCCCCTTTGTTCTTGTCTTAATAACCCGCTAGGGCCAAGTCTGTGCTGCCCATCAAGTCATGGGTGTGGCCATCCTCTGAAGTGTGGCAAACCCACCTTAAAGAAAACTGATTGTCCCTCCCTCTGTCACCATCAACTGTCCCTAGGTCCTTAGTAAAGGGGCTGAAGCTCATGAGCACACCCCCACTAGACACTGCAACGTTGATTGGCTTGAGCTTGTACTGGTTTTGTATAGGCAACTACAACCGCTGTGAGTTCAAGACTTAAGTGACATTGTCACGCCCAGAGGACACTGTTTCACTCCACACCTCCTCAAAATCAGGCCTTTTCAGTCTTTCCACCTTCTCTTCCACAGTGGTTCATGGGTCTTGGCAGAGGTGATAGAGATGTCTCGTTTGTGGCTAAGAATTCCACTCACACCTACAAATTATAAATAGCATAAATTGTTGGGTTTTATAGTTATTTGCTTTCTATCTACATGCTTGTTAATGTAAGAGAATAGCTGTAGAGTGTGAATTTTCATGTGCCAGAAATGGCTGCATATTCCATCTGTGTTGCTTGCATAATCTAGTTTGTACACACTACAGAACCAGGTATTGGAAAGGAATGGCTTAATAAGGACTAGAAAAAAAAATGGTGCAGGGTTGGGTGGTACCATGTTGGAGCATAAGCTAAGAGGTTGTAAAGGGACATGATGGTACTAGGGAACAGAGATGGTGAAGAGACCCGAGACCAGGAAGCCAGGTGAATGCCTTGGCCTGGAAGTTGAGACCTTTGGGCAGTGTGGTGTATGTCAGCTGACTTCCATCAAAGTCCTGGCACGGCTATTGTAAGTGTGGTAAACAGGACAGCCACCATTGCTGAGTGGATGGTCTCTCCTTTTATATACCTTCTCCTCTGGCCCACAGTGAAGCTGACCTGTGAGCCACGTGGATCATTATAAAAAGAGTTAGAGTCACCAGGGTTAGACATGTGGTTCCTGCAAAGCGTTGTCACAGTGATCAGCGCAAAAACAAAAAAAAAACAAAAAAAACACCTAGCCATGTTATGCGTCTCAGGCATGTCAGTTCTTTTTTATGTTTTCAGACTATCAGAAAATATTCTCTCAAGATAATTAGTTCATTTAAACAAAATTTTAAAGTGATTATTTCTTTCTTCTAATAGGTCTCATATTCTTTGGTTTAAGACTTTTATTTTTTAAATTATGAAGCAGTAGGGTAGATACCTGTATAGGATACATGCATGTGAGTGAGTGTAGGTGTCCCCAGAAGGTAGAGATATCAGATCCCTTGGAGCTGGAATTACGGGCAGATGTGAGCCTCCTAAATGGATTCTGGGAACTTTCTTTGGTCCTCTGAAAGAGCAGTGTGAGCTCTTACCCGCTGTACTATCTCTCCAAGCCCTCTGCTTAGGAGTGCAAATCTTCACCTATTGAAAAATTCCTGTTTCAGTAGGTTTGTTCCAAAACCTGATGACTATGATAACGATTGCTGTAGAAATTCTTAGAAACAGATAAATCACAATGAAAATGGTCCCCACCAATCTCAAATCTATTAATTTCTCCTTATTAAGACAAAATACAAATTTAAATGTTGAATGTGGCTACTTCAGCAAATGAGACAGAGTTTTAAAAACACACAATTAAGTATCAAAAGCAATTATTCTCATTGCCTACATTAGAATGCCAATGCAGTCTGCTATTAAACACAGCACTCCATAATTTTCATCTTTCCTTTTCATTCTTGGTTTTATTTCATATATTAAAATGTACAATGAAACTTTTCCATTTACTTCCTATTCTGAAGGGTAAATAAAATTAGAACAATTTCAGTATCCTTCAGTGTACAGAGCGTCTCCTGGTTAGTATGTTAGTGATGACAGCATTCTATAATCCTTAGTTCTTGGCAGTTTTTAGAAGCTTTCACATGTTTTTGTCTGGCTTGACCTTTTAACAGATAAACATGATGGATTTCAACCATCTCATGGTGACTAAAGAGGGAGGGAATGCCTGATTACTTCTGCTCTAGGAAAATGCCCCTTGCTTCCTTACACCTCTCCTGACACCTCTGTCAACATTTTTAATGTCTTCCAATTTCTCATTTTCCAATTTAATTCTCCCTTTATCCTGATAATTATTTCAGTAAAGGACCCTAAATAACCCCAAATAAAATGACAATCAAGACATTTGTTAAGTATTTCAGGTGAAGTAAGGGCCTCACCTAATTGCTCTGGTTCGACCCAGGGTCTCACTATAGAGGGGGTCTCTTTATGATACCCCCTAACCCTTTTACCTCAGCCACCTGAATGCTGGGAAGATGTGTTTGTGAGCAAAGCTGCCCTGCTGGCAATGGCGAAAGTTCTATGTGCCAAGTTTTCCTGGAGTCTTCTGTTGGATTTGGAGTTAAAAGAGTATTCTGCTTGCTGTAATTTAAAAAGCACAAAAGATTCACTTATCACTCTTATGGGAGTCACGTGTGTGTTCCTAATTAGTAGGCGTTTCCTTGACAGGGCCATTGAGGACCCAGGCTCCTTACAACTTGTTTTCCTCACACTCCCGCTCTGCGTTCTCCATCTCAGGATCGTCCGCTTTCAAGGGTTTCGATGTAGAACTGCCGCGCCTCTCCTTCTGACTCTGCCGAGAACCGTGCAATGGATAAGCCCTACTTCAGTGGCAGTCGGGAGCCTTTCAGCCTCCACATTGTGTTCGCAGAGAAAAGGGGCAGCTTTGGGTGGCCGGTTAGGTGTCAGGGCCCCAGAAGCTGCAGGCTATGAGTGGCCCATTGCTATCATATGCGGTGCTCCTCAGTGATGGTGGATACAAGGAGGCGCTTTCAAGAGTTCGTTTACAGAACATGACCACATACATGCAGAAGATCAATCCCCTCCCCCATTCTATGTTTTAGCGTCCTGCTAGCCCAGTCCCCACATGGCCGTTGGGGGAGATTTGAGCACAGATTAACATTTCCTGGGAACTAACTACTAAAACGTTGTCTCGGCTACACGTCTGCTAAAAGCCTTCCAGAGTCCGTAGGTTCAGGTGCAGACATCTGCCTTCCCAGTCAGAAGCTGATGCAGGACAGAAGGGTGTGTTTTTAGGTAGCCATCTGAAAGAACGAGGAAGACTCGGTAGTGTTTTTAAGGGACTTTTCAATTTCAGAAGAATTCTGAAATGAAAAAGATTCCCCCATGGTTTATTACAAAAAGTTACAATGTTGCAAGGAGTAAGACTCACACATCCTCCAGCATTACATCTGTGTGTTGTATTTGTAACATCCTGCCTCCAGCCTTTTGTTGACAGCTGTCTGAAGGACTCAGTATTAGGAGCCTCTATAGAGTCTGACGGAAACTCTATGCAGTAACTGCATTTATCTCCTCTTGGGCTCTTCAGAAGACATACTGGCTGGCTATGATGCTCGGCCTGAGAACATTTATTTTATTATTGCCCGTATGTTTTAATTTTGTTGTAGGCAGGTTAAAAACCCTCCACAGGGCAATGATTTCATCTTACTCTCTCTGCCCACAGCACTGATTTCACCCATATTGTGCACTTTAGGATCGACAGTAAAATGTGCTATATGTTGTGGTGCAGCTAATACGCAAAGAGTAATTAACATTGGCTTTCTAACTACAATACAATCACGACTGAAAACCAACAAAATTGGAGGAGACTCAGGACTAAAGAGACAGCCTGGCTGTTAAGAGCACTTGCTGATCCTTTAGAGGACTCACATTTGATCCCCTGATGTATACTGTCAGTGGTTCTGAATAAAGGGGACCAGATACCCTCTTCTAGCCTCCATGGGTACATTCATTTCACACACGCGCGTGCGCGCACACACGCACACACACACACACACACACACGCCCACACACACAAATGAATTCATAAAAGTAAATAAATAAATAAGTAAATCTTTTAAAAATATACAAGAGACATTAAGAACACAAGAGGAAAGAGCAGACTGATTATAGAGAGAGGCTACTTTTGTTTTTTATGTGGACTTTGAAAGGAAAAGTTTATAATCTACAACATGTTGTCACATTTCCACTTTTTATGCTTCTGTAATTCAATGTGCCCGTTATTAGCTTTACGAACCCCCTTAGGTCTTTTTACTTAACCATAGCTCCATGCTGTCAGTTATGGAAAAACCCTAAGCACAGTTATTCTTTCAAGTCTTTAAGGAGAACCATTGATGCAGCTCCCTTACAGCCCTTCAAACACAGGGCACACAATCAGCGGCTCTTGTCTGATAACCATCAGGGAGGTGTTGCAGATGGCATGTGGAGGCTCCTCTCAGAGTGGGGGGCCGAGCCTGAAGGAGTACAGTTCCTTGAAACCACAGTGTGCCCTCTCACACAGAGTGCTCAGTGAGGACACAAAATGTTACCCTGCTCTTCCCTGATGATGCAAGCTTAGAAAATGAAAAGCCAGGGACCCGTACAGCTGTGGAGATAATGAAGCTCCCTGCAGAGCTAGACCACCAGGTGAGATGAGTTCCGTAAGTATCCTTTAACCAGCAAAATTGATGCTACACACGGCACTAATGAAAGGCATCCCAGGAGGGATGCTTACTGTGGGTTTTCTGAAGCACATTAGCTTCGGAAATCAAAATGGAATGCCATGAATTAGAAAACTGAATATTTCAAATCTGAATCAAGCTGGCAACTTGCTGTATTGGATGCTTTCACTGTGAGGTGACTGATAAATTCTAGAACCTTCCAATTGTGCCTGCTTTGTCTTTGAAAGTTCTGTGGAATGGCACCCCACCCCAAGGGGGCACAATGCTGCCTCCTTACAGACAGATAATAACTTGGGGGTTTACTCAGTTTACCCAGGGTTATCTATATGCTCCGAGGGAGGTAAAGTCTTGCTGGGAACATCTTGGTCTCTCTGCACACAGTCAGTCAGGCTTTAGGCAATCAGAACACAGAAGAACCAGTCGCAGGCCACACCTTTTCCTCATTGATCACCTGTTTATCTCTTTGGCTCTGGAAGATACCAGCACACTTTCGTGTGGTGTCCCGGATTATCGCCCACAGGTAAGAAGGTTAAAATTCCACTTCCATAAAAATAATGGGAAAGAAGAGAGAAGAACATTGAAATATGAGCCAGGTTGGTTTTGCTGTTTATGGCCATTGTTCCATGTACAGTAGTGGATTCTTCCTTTAGAAGTGAATGCTTTGTATCATCTCTTTGACGCTGTTTGTGGTCCTCCGTGGAACATAGGCCTGTGATGCAGCCTGAGTGCTTATCTGAATTTCCAACTTATTTGAGGGGAACTACTTCAGAAGAATAAACCAGTCAGAGGAAATGAATATATTTCCCTGCAAAGGAACTAAACACAACTCTGTAATACAGCAGGGCTACAACTTTGCAATACAGTGGAGCTACATCTTATGAAATGCCCCTCAGAAATATGAAGCAATGAAAAATGCAAATAACCCATGCACTCCCAAAGTAGCCCAGCAGGAGGTAAGCGCTAGAGGAAGCAATGAAGAATAAGCCTTCTAAATGCATTTATTTACTGTGCTTATGTGTATATATGTGTGAATACACACACACACACACACACACACACTATACATTGTGAGGAGGTTAGAGGTCAACTTACAGGAAACAGTTCTTTCTTTCTGCTCTATGAATCTTGGGATCTAAGCTCAGGCCACCAGCACCTGTACTACCTTTTTGTTCTGAACCTTCACGGGCTTTTAATTTTTGTTTTCTTTCCTTCTTTCTGCCATGTGAGCTCCAGGGACCATGCCCAGGTTGTCAGGCTTGGCAGGAGCCACCGTACCCACCAAGCCATCTCACCAGCCAAGAGTAGGTGTTGAGTGGCACAGTGGCTGAATCACACTGATATTCTTCAGAGGTGGCAACACTAAAGGGCATCACTCTAGGTGACATCAGGTGTGACTGTGAAAGGCTCTTCTCCTGGTAGGCTGTGTTTCAGACACTTCAGTGCTGGTGTGCTGCTTGGAGCCTCTTCAAAGTCTTCCAAGCAGGACCACTCAGCCATTGCTCATTATACACAGTTATTGTTCAAATTAGAATTCATCGAAGAGATGTGTTGATAGTTTTGGACACATATATATATATCATAGAATGTAATCAGAATCTCTCTTATATCATTAAATATTATTTGAGGAAATGTCGTCAAATGTTGACAACTAATTATTTTGCCATATGGTAGGTAGGTAAGGGTTTTCAAATGGTGCATAAATTTGTTCTTATTGTTGTATACCAATATTCATATAAACTCAGTGAATTAAATCAGTGCCCATTCATGGGTTCATGTGTAGTGGGACTCTTTCTCAGTATGTCAAGGGGTTGAAATCATGTTGACGTAAATCCACCCACTAGTATTTATGATCATATTCCCATATCATGCTGGCAAAGTAGAGTTGGGTTTTAAGAAGATGGCTGTAACAATGTGTGGTGGATAGATTAGCAAGATATAGACTTCATGTGTCACTCCTACTCCAATGGCTTCCTGGAGTATGAGGCTGAGGATTGGCCAAGTCATGATTGACCCAATGGAATAGGGGTTGCCATAGGCCCTTTATGTGTTTAGAATCTTGGATGGTGTGTGTGTGGGGGTGGGAGTGGGAGGTAGGACAGAGTTCCGTAGTCACAACAATGGGAAATGACAAGTTTCATCTAAACAGTTACAGTAGCAATGAGAAGTCACAGACCACAGACCCTCAGTGACATACAAGAGAGACCTGGGGTGAAGAAATCAGAGAGAGAGACAGGAGCCTAATTCTGCTCTGCTCTGTGGTGTCCATACCCAGATGAATTTCCTCACAGGTTGTCGCAGGAAGACCTGAACCAAGAGGACATTTAAAACACAAAGCAGTGAAAAGTCACAAAGGCCAACATATCCCTTTGGCATGTACTTTCGGTTAACTGACTCTTGAATTCCATATGTCATGGAGGTTGTCCAAAGACAGGAAAATCTTTTTGTGGACTTAATTGAATGAGTTTTAGGGCATGTATATTACAACTCAGCAAACCTACTCCAAAGGAAAATATGCGGCGTGAGTCCAGAAAGCCTGATCTGTTTGTTTAAATTGTTTTCTTATTTATTGAAATTGACATATACATTTGTACATATTTGGAGGACGCTTGTGATGTTTGGATACATCTTGCACTGTGTAATGTTCAAATCATGACACACAGGCACTTCTTGAGCATTCATCTTTTCTTTGTGGTGACAATGTTTAAAATCCTTTCTTCTAGCCTGTTTGAAGGGTAGCACGCACCATTGTTTGCATCACTTCACTACACGAGAGATTACAAGAGCTTGCTTCCTCCATCAGTCAGGACTTCTGGGTCACAGGGACCAGTCGTAAGGATGTTGCTGAGATCTGCTTTGAACGGAGACCTAGATCTTTTGTGCCATTTTGGTTTCTCCTCCTGAGTCACCACTGATGCTCCTGAGTGTGTTTTTCTCTCCTCCTTGACTGCCCTCTTTTGGTGTAAGGATATTTTCTGTTGGATTCTTTCCTTCCTCCACCCCTCCTTTTCTTTATCCTTCACTCAATCAGTCTCTTTGTCTCTCTTCTGTTGGGAAGACAATTCATTCTCTAGAATGAACTCAGATTGTCTATTTTGTTTCACTTTATGCCCCATTTCTTTTATCCCTTCGGTTGTTTTTTACTATTTCCACTATGTTCAGGATGATACACTTCTAGAGATGTCAGAAAGTAGGTGGGCTTCTGGGTTCAGAGGTCAGGAAAGAGATAGACAGAAAGGCCTGAGACTTTCTTAGAGTGAAAGGGAAGGACATTAAAAAGAAAATTATGTCTTTATTGCATTGTTAAAAGAACACTGTGACCAAAATGGTCAGTGTCAGCAAAATAGTTTTATTTACCTCATTAACATTTATAGCCCCAAACAGCATGGAGCTTACAGGGAGTCCACACAAGATAAAAGCCCTTCAGTTACAGCCACCGCCATGAGTGGAGAACCCTCACTGTGCTGAGTGGCTTAATCATGAGGTCATGATGGTGTTAAGGTGACAGACTCCAGAGCAGGCATCCTGAGTCTCCATCCTCAGTTTTCAGCCGATTAGCATAGGAGCTTTGTTGAATTACTTAATGTTGTCAGGCCTATAATTCTAGCTACTTGGAAGGTGGAATCAGGAAGACCACAAATTTCAGGTCTACCTGACCTATAAAGAGGGTTCAGAACTAGACTAGGGACTTGGCAAGATATGGTCTCCAGGTTTAAAAACGGGAAAAACAGAAGTGGCTATAGCTCAGTGAGTTCTTATCCGCCATGAGTGATTCCTGGGATTCCATCCCCAGAACACATGGATGAGCAAAAGGAAGGAAAAGGAAAAACTAATAAAAGACAGAAGGCTCCTTTACTCTCAGCTTTTCCTCTCTGTGGCAATAGGGCAATAACAGTACTGATCTCCTGAGATTTTTGTGTTTTGTTTTTTATTTTTAACATACAAATGAGTTATGCTATGCAACCGTGCTTAGAATGGAACTTTGTACATGGAAGGCACAACATGTTGGTTATATATATATATATATATATATATATATATATATATATATATATATATGCGCACACACACACACACACACACACACACACACACACACACACACACACACATATATATATATATATATATATATATATATATATATATATATATAATTTGTATCATCATTTTATTTCATCCATGCAGCTATATGGCCTGGTAGAGATGGCCTTCTATTTATCAGTGAGAAACAAGTTGAGAGATGTTTGACAAGTCTTAGGGGTGAGGAATAAAGCTCCAACTTAAATTCCACTGAACAGCACAGGCATGCTGCAAACTATTCTTTCGCGTTTTTGTTTTTGCTTTTGTTTTTGAGACAGGGTTTCTCTGTGTAGCCTTGGCTGTCCTAGACTCACTTTGTACATCAGGATGGCCTCGAACTTATAGCGATCTGCCCGCCTCTGCCTCCCAAGTGCTGGGATTAAAGGCATCTGCCATGATGCCTGGCCCCTGCGTGATTCTTAAGTTTAACCCAAATGTCAGTATTAGACACAGACAACGTCATCCAACATGTTCTCTTTTCTCTTGCAAGGAGTCCTAATTGTAGCTGACACATGTTCCATTCTCACCTGGTGTCCAGGGGTGCTGTAGATGGAGGATGGTCGTATCATTATTGCCTTACTAAGAGCTGTACGAGGTTGAGCCAAACTGACGTGATTTTCTAACTTCTTAGTAGATCCACGTGGCTTATGTGTCTCCTATTAAATATTTTCTTTGTTGAATAGATATATGAGGGAAAAGAATTTTTGTCACTCTCAGTACTTTATTTTACTTTTATATTTGACGTTAGAGAGAAATTGTGTATGGTACTCTAGGCCACCAAACAAAACAGAAGCCATGAGTATGGACATGGGTAAAAATGTTATGCCAGTCTTCTTAGCTTTAGGCTGAAGATAACAGAAATTACAGTATGAAAAATTCAAATAAACTACACAAGAGTCAGAGCCTTCAGTAGCACGAAGAGCTATTTAAAATTTTTATTTTCTTATATTTATGGTTGTGAGCCTAGGCTTTAACGGCTGAGCCATGGGTGTGGTGGCTCATGCCTTTAATCCCAGCACTCGGGATGCAGAGGCTGGTGGATCGCTGTGAGTTCAAGGCCAGCCTGGTCTACAAAGTGAGTCTAAGACAGCCAAGGCTACAGAGAGACCCTGTCTTGAAAAACCAAAAAAAAATTATTTTCTTTTTTAAAATTTACTTTTTAATTAATTTATTCTTGTTACATCTCAATGTTTATCCCATCCCTTGTATCCTCCCATTCTTCCCTCCCTCCCATTTTCCCATTATTCCCCTCCCCTATGACTGTTCCTGAGGGGGATTACCTCCCTCTGTATATGCTCATAGGGTATCAAGTCTCTTCTTGGCAACCTGCTGTCCTTCCTCTGAGTGCCACCAGGTCTCCCCCTCCAGGGGACATGGTCAGACTTCACTTACCAGAAAACTGGGACAGAGGGGAGGACATCCTATTGGGACTCTAGATGAGAGAAGCATGGGAGAATAGCAAAATAGAAGGATCCAGAGGGTCCTAGAAACCTACAAGTAGAACATTATGATAGGCAGATTTGGGCCCAGGGGTCCCGCTCAAACTAAGGCACCAGCCAAGGACAATACAGGAGGTAAACTTTAAACCCCTTCCCAGATCTAGCCAATAGTCAGAACATTCTCCACAGTTGAGTGGAGAGTGGGGTATGACTTTCACACGTACTCTGGTGCCTTTTTTTCTTAGCTTCATTATGTTCCGCATCCGACACGTCTGTGTCTTTAGGCCAGCGCCATGCTGTTTAAATGGCAGTAGTATTGTCATTTGCTTTAAAGTCAGGAAGTATAATACCTCAAGGTTAATGTTCCTTAGATTGTTGTGACCATTTGGCTCTTTTGCCTATGCACATAAGCTTCAGATTTATTTTCTATTTCTATGGACATTGTCACTGGGATTCCGACAGGCATTGGATTGAATCTGTAAATTACCTTGAGTGTACAGGCATTTTAACAATAATAATTCTTTCAGTATCTATTGTTCAGTGTACCCATTGGAAATATTTCATCACACAGAGTATGTGAAATAGTATTTCCTTTAATTCCCTTTAGAGAGCATGATTTGAATTACCATCCATCACTATGTAACAGCTTACCACATTGCTTCTTTCTTCATGTTGACAGGGTTTTCTTTAACTGATTAAATGTGTTCTAAGATAATTTCATGCGTATATACAGGGCATGCTGACAGCTTTCTGTCTCCATCATATTCCATGTCCCCATGACCCCTCTTCATCTGCTCCTCACAAATCTTTCTCTTGGGTTCATAGCTATTCATTGTGCTTTGTGGCCCACTGAGGTTATCCAGTGTCAGCCATGTGACCACTAGCTGTAACCTGTTCAGCTCAGTAGTAGATACAAAACGAAAGACAGTGACTCTGCTCTCCCAGGACCTAGAGGTAGCCAGCAGTTCAGCCTTAAAGAATAAAGTCCCTGGCCCCCTGCCCCATTCCGTGACTGCTTGTTGATAGAGCCAGTGACGTGCAAGCCCAGCGTAGCTGACGGCACTTGTAAATGATTGTAATGCTCATATTGAGTCCAGAGGGTGACATTTCTCAGCCCTTTTCCTTGTCTGCCCACTTTTATGTATTTCTCATAGAATTTCTGAAATGGAAAAAAGTTATAATAATTTGGGGTAGAGCATTTCAAAAGAGGAATATACGACATGAGAAATCATAAGAGGCCTTAAAAACTCCAACTTCCATGCTGTTTTCTTCCGCACATTGTCTGGAAATTGCATTAATGTGATTCCCCATGGCCAGGATGAGTGAAGGATAACAGAGCCCTCTGCCTGGGGCATTCTGTAGGGTTTGCAATGCAGTTGATTAATTTATCAGATGATTTCATCCAGGCCATTTTCCCTTCTGCAGTGGTTCTTCTGAACTCCAGGAGACACGGTGCTTGAATAATAGACAGCAGCTTTTCACTTATTGTTTCACAGTCGACACTTTATGGAATCAGTGGCAAAGCCATCTCTAATTGTGGTCCTTAGCTGCACTTGCCTGGGAGCCCTTCACTTCCCACTGCGGGTGTGGCTACCTGACATCCCACTGTGTCTTCCTGCTGCTGAGAGGGAAGGATGTTCTGGGCAGCACACAGTAGTAGCCTTTGCCACCAGCGCTGTTGGTTTATCCGCCTGATGTCGTGGAGGCAGTGTGACCTGCATGATGGGGGATGCCTGTCAAGAATAAACGTAGGTGAATTGGAGTAAAACATGTCTCAGCATCTTCACATCCCGGGATGGAGGAGAGTCTCCCCCTTCTTAGTGCGTGGTTTTTCAGTAGAAACAAAGCTCTACATGTAAAACACCTGGCAGTCTAGATGCGCATGGATGCAAAGAAAGCTACTGTAGGGGCAAGAGAGACGGTGAGTCCGGAGCGTGACCTTCAGCATGAGCATACTTTGGCCCAATTGAAGGCTTATTGTAATATTCATTTGCTACCCCTCTTCCTATAATGGTGACCACTGAGTTTGAACACGAGTTTTCATTTACAAAGAACTTTATTCTAACACTGTGCTGTACAGTAGAAGTCTGGCTCCTTAACATTACTGTTTATATTTGTGTACTTGGCTTGGGAGACTCCGATTTGTAAACAACCTTAAAGTTCATGACCTATGAGTATTTACAGTTTAATCGGGGTATGGGTTTCGGTACTGTGAGTCACGAGATGGATGCTTGGGGCTATGTAACTAGCCTACAACTGAACCTAGATGCTGCCAACCGTACAATATAAACGCTTTTTGTAATCCACGCTTTTTAGTGTATAAGATATTTGACAAGATCTAAGCATCTTTTCTGTGTAAAGGGAGGATATACTCTGAGAATATGAGCCTCTGGCTACAAATATTATTTGTGAAAAATCCAAGACTCTTATGAAGAGTATACATATTATGAATAATGTATGTTATATATATTATATTATGTACATATATACATGTTACGAATTTTAGCTTTCCTAAATATCCACAGTTGTAGCTCCCTCAAATAATGGGTGTATAGTCATCCCATATGTGTGATAGCCAGTCATAAAATTTACTCAAAATAAAGATAGTCTTTATTGTAACATATATTAAACATTTACTCTTATAATGACCAGTTTTATTATATACAATAGAATTTTCAAATGGGTGTTAGTTTACATCTTAATAGCATGCGCTATTAACAAAAATATAAATTAAGGTTGGGTTTAGTTATTTATTGTAGAAAATTTAACACAAAAATAGTATCTTAAACTAAGTATCACTTTATTTCTATTTCATGTAAAATCTGGAGGTTGACAGTTAAAGACTTTTGGGTAGTTCTGTGATGTCATCGGGGAAAAACTGATTTATATTGAACTTCTGTCTTTACCCTGGTTTTTTTTTTTTTTTAATTTCATCTCCCAAGGCAGTGTCCGGGTCTTCATCACTGTCTGCATGTTCTCAATAGCCAGAAGGAAGATAAGAGGAACAAGGGTCATGTGTTTGTTGTAGATAGTTCTCCAGGTGCCCTTCATGTTATTTCTGCTTGTATCCCAGGGGCTGCTACTTCCATGTGGGGAAGCCTAAGAAATGACTTTTATTCTAGATCGCCTCATGTGGAATTAAATGGAGGGCACCATTTCCTTTGATTTGATCCTCAAAAACTAGAATGAGAATCTGTGTCACTTACCCAGTGACATCAAGAGCCAATAGGAGAGGACGTTAATTAATTGCCACTTTATTTGGAACGTTCTATTCATCTCTAAGCCAGCTCTGGAGAAGTCTCCGTGTTGAAGACTTTAGTTAATACACGCACATGGCTGTTTATAGGTGGGACATTGAGAGGTGAGCCCCTTGCCTAATGGGCCAATAGGAAAGAAGACATCAGACGGGGGCGGGGCACGTGTACTGGAGGGGAGCATTTTGTTATCAACCTATTTTCCTGGCTCTTTTTAGCTTCCTGACTTACAGGAGTTGGGTGGCCTCCTCTGCCAACATATTCACTGCTGCAGTTTGCTCAGACCCCAGCAATGCGCCAATAAGCTCCGACTGGGCGTATAAAACCATGGTCCAAAGTAAGCCTCCCTCCTTTAAATTCTTTCTCGCTGAGGTTCTAACGTAGTGATACACAGATAGTTAGTCACTAACTATCCTTGCATTCTTGGCAAACATGGAATCTTAACCAGAGGTTGATTCTATTCGAATGGAGCTGCCACGTGTGACTATTCCAAGTTCTATAACTAAAATAAAAACGGCCATTCCTCAGCCTCACCCATCCCATTGTGAACGAAACCATCTCCGGATATAGGTAGCGCTTACTGAATATGCCCTTGTACAGGACGCGCGTTTCCACCACCGTGGCAGGACCGCAGACAGTGTTGGAGTCGAGGCCTGTTACAGTCAGAGCTTCTTGGCGCTTCAGCTGCTGCTTGGGGGTGGCTATGTGAAGGGAGCAAGCACACCAGCAGTATCACAGGGTTTGGAAAACAGTTGACTCCTCAAGAAACATTTTTCCTATTCAAGAGAAAATGAGTATGTGTGAAATTAGAATAATAAGTGCAACTAGGCAGATAAGTGGCTTTTAGGAAGTCATCAGCACCATGGATATTTACAGACGGTCCTCTAGATGAGCTTTTTTTGGTGCAGGAACATTTTGGATTGTAATTTTTATGAGAAAAAAAAAAAAAGAAGTTGTTTGGAGACGATGTGTTAAGTGTTCATTTTAGAGACCTGTCAGTGAAGTTTTCAACATTGTAAGTTAATAAATACAGTATCCAACAATATGAGGTTGAACACAAAAATTCTTTTTAGGAAAAGAGAAAGAGAAGGAGCCAGGAAGGAAGCGAAGAGAATGCTGGGCTTTTACCTGAGGGTAACACATATATACTCAGGCTGGGACATTGAAAGCCTTTGCTCTGACTGAGCAGAACCATTCAAATTCCTTAGCTGACTCACGGCCCGCCACAGTGCCTCATGCTAGACCTGGCTAATGAATTAAATCAGCGTCTTGACAACTGCTGGGTGGACGCAGCTAGCCCTGACCTCCCGCCCGCCGCCTTGGGGCCTTGATGGAATCATATTTAGCCACAACTAGAAAATCATTAAGAGCACGGAGGAGAATCTAGGTCAAGAGTCAAACAACAGAACAGCCGGAAGGAATGTGGTAGGTAAATATTTTTCAAAGGAGATGAAATTTCAATCTAGAGTCATAAGGGAAAGACGGTCATAAAGAAAAATTGGAACTTCCCATAAGACCTGAGTGATGTTTTAAGAGGGAGACTGAGACAATGGGTTCTCGTGTGTGTGTGACTGGAACACTCCTGTGTGTAACTCCTCAGCAGTGGGAGTAGGAGAAGAGGCTGAGGTAGGAGGACAAGATGGGAACTCTGTGTGTGTCCAACATTAGTGACAACAGCTCTGGCTGGACAGCGTGATTTGGTTAGGACAGGGAGGATGTGGGAGCCAAGACTTGTTGCCTTTTTCAATGGCAGACTCTCTGGGGTGTATTTTCTCAAGAAGCAACATATTATCTGTTAATGCTTGTATAGAATGACAAACTGTTCATGTGGAAAAGAAGAAACGAGAAAATAGTATAAAAAGAACCCTACACTATATTAACATCAAACCTCATTTGTACATCAGCACCTGGAAAAACAACCCAAGGGCTTTACAATTTGATTTTAAAGGAAACTGACAAACCAGAGTCCAGTGCACATTTTGTAGCTACCAAGTGGTCCCCAGCAGACACAGGTAATGTCACACCTTGTGACAGCCCGACCGAGACACTTCATGGATGTGATGCTCACAGCGCACACACAGACCTAAGTGTGTAAATTCTTTGTGTTAACTAATTCTTTAATGGTAAAACAACAAAGAATGAACACAATGCTCTTGATATTTTCATGTATTTATCTTTATACTTAGTTTTATTTCTCAATAAAATATCTGTTTTTCACATATATTTTTACAATAGCCAACAAAAATGTATGATCAAATAAAATATGGACTCTCTGCCTAATGACCAATAGACGGGACTAAAATTTGCCTCTTGTACAAAGCTAGAATTACAGAGTTGTAATAATCTCTTTTCTTTCTATTTATGAATTTGCCTCTGATTTCCAAGTTCCTGAAAGATTTATAAAATGTTCAACAGATAGCCAAAGCCGACACTGTCAAAACGACTCATTTTATAATTTGATCTGAATCCAAAGTTATCTGATTTCACTGTTCATTTTCTAATAAACAGAAATATTGCCAGTGGCTTCCTCCTGGAACTTTAGCACTTTCAAGGCCAGAATATTACTTGTGAAATGATTGAAAAATTCCTCTAGGCAAACATTCTTAAGATCTAAAATGTTTGAAAATATGTATTTGAACAGCTGTGTTTTAATCTGATATTTTAAAATTGCTTAGTGCTTCTTCATGCAAGTCTTATTTCCACATTAAATTCACTGTGGAGTTAGGGACATTTGGTTTTCAGACTGTAAATTCATGTTTGCAGGAGGGAGTTTGCTCGCAGCATGGCAGGACTCTTTTGCCGTTGCCTGTTGTAGCCATGGGTGTCTCAGGAAAAGGCATGGTGGCCTTAGAGGCTGTGAACAAAATTGCTAATGAGTTACCAGAGGTTCTCAAATGACACTTATCACTGTATTCATTAACTTTCCCTCAAATGGAAAGATGCTTATGGATAAAGGGATTTATATGGCAGCAAGCTTGCCTTTGAAGCCTGCTGACAACCACCTTCCAGAGTTTAATCCTCCCTTGGGAAGATTATCTACTTTTGAATAAAGAGGATTCTGAATGACTCAAGAAACCCTTCAAGGGAAAAAAAAATCACCTGATCCTGGGGCATCTATGCTGCCCTGTTTATCTAAATAATTTCTTCTGTCTTTACCTGAGAAGCATAGTGTCTGTGGACTCTAAACCTGACCTGCCAGCAGACATGTGCACTGGTGACTCCACGTTGTGATGATTCGCCAGCATACTGTTCTTCCTGTGCATACCATGTGCATGATATGGGCCTGAAGAAAGCCCTTTGAAGAAACAAGAACCTCTTCTTAACCTGAGCATTAAAGTAGATAAGAAAAAATAAGCAGGAAAATCCTCTATGTTTGGTTATCAATCGCATCTCAATGTAGAATGCCTCTCCTTCTTACTGTTGGGAGAGGGGACGCAAGTAGAAATTTCATTTCCCCAGTATCATGACGTCTTGGTCCTGAGAAGACTGAATGGCAGCCTGTGAGCCTCCAGCATGCTGTTCTCCTCATCAGCGTAATAGTTTTAGTGACTAAACTGTGACTCTGTGATTCTCCTTTGAGAACAAGTGAGATGTCACAACTTTAGGGACCAGAACAAAAGGTAGGAAACAATTCCTTTTATTTTGTGTAACTGTGCAGCCAGGAGGTCACTGATCAGGGTGAGCTGCCCATTTAGAGAGAGCAAAAGAGGCCATTTATTGAGGATTATGGCGCCTTTAAAACCAGCATGGCTTAAAAAGCCTGCATCCTAAATAAATACCAAATGGCTTCTATTGCTCTTATTGAGCGGCAAGTAAAGAAAGGAAACTGATTGGTTTTAAGCATTTGTTTCGGCTACTCTTTGTTGAGTAATAATAAAAAAGGAACCCAAGCTTGTTCATCTAGTTTCTGCATTATCTTGTGGTTATCGGGGACTAACCTCTACAAGACAGATTGGCTTCGTTGCTGAAGCATCTTCACATGACTTTCATCTCAGGACAACGTGGCAATTGGACAGGGGAAGAAGATGCTCTGATTTTTTTAAATCCATCCCCAGATGTTTCTTAGTATTCCTTTCCCCACATATCATTGGGTCAAAAATCAAGTCATAACACCTTTTCACAGCCAGAGGAACAGAAACCAAACAATAGCAGAAACACATAGCAGACAAGCAAAATTACAAACAGAAATTAACTTTGCCTTCATATACAGGCAACCAGTGTGGATTAAACTCAATAGGTAAAAAAAAAAAAATCAAGACATCAAAGGAGAATGGGATTATTGGGAGGAAGATTTCAGTGGGAAAGAGGGGTAGATGAGATGGGAGAAATGTGGATGAAAATGTTCCAGACTAGCTAGAAATGAAATAGTCAAAAGATAAGTTAAAAACCACCATGGCATTTCATGAACACAAAATAAGGAAGATTGGTAACATAGAAAATGATTCTAGGTGGCCATAATGTCAAGTCTGCTGATGGGAAGTGTGGAAGCAAAGAGGCACCAGATGGTTTAGTCTCCATTTATCCATCACCAACTTTACCCCCTAAGATGTGGGATGACTCCGGGCTTGGTCGGGGCCTCTGTTTATATATGCTGGCCTGGAGTAAGAGTAACAACTCCTTTAAACATCAAACTTCAGCTAGTAAATTTTGTTTGTAAGTAATTCAACTCCATACATCTGTGTTTATTCCAATTATGAACAAAAGTGAAAGAGAGCGCTGCCTTGTCTACTCTTGGACTTCCGTTTTGACTGGCTCGACTTCTCCTCTACCTCATGAGCATCTGGAAGAGCAGTGTCCACAGAAGAGAAATCAGAACTGTCCATCGTCTGTGACATCGGTCACTGACACGTGGGTTCACAGTGGCACACACTGCTGGCGTGACGCTATCTATTGGGCAGGAGTTGAGAAGGCGTTACCTAAGGGTTCCTTCATAGAAGAGAGAGACACAGGAAGAAAACAACTGAGGGATATGCAGCCCATCCCGCAATACAAAATGTAGGAACTGACAGCCTTAAAAACAATTAAGTTACTTATTAAAGAAAAATATGCTTATATGTACATCTTATTTAAGAGAAAGCAAAAATAAATGAATAAAACAGTTATAATGGCAAAAACAGACTTCTTGCAGATAATAAAGAAAAATCCCTATTCCCTCCTGTAGTAGCACCTGTACCCTTTACAGATATGCAATAGCTCTGTAATCATATGATGCACGTCATTAGTCCATGCATGGTGCCAATGAAGTGACCATTCTCTGAACTCTAATTATAAGATCTAAGAGATTTGAGGAAATTGCCTTCTCTGAGGATGACAATAAAAATAGTATCCACCTTATAGAATTTATGTGGGAAGCAAATGAATCACTAGAAGTAAAATACTTATTGTTATAAGGGAGAAAAGTCAATATTTAAAGACATCATATACTTCCTAGCTCTTATGACTCTGATGGCGTGGGCTAGACATTTTGTAAAATGTGTTTCTATTGGGTTTTATCCAGGGCATTCTCGTGGTTGCTTTTGGCTCATGCATTCCTTAAAGAACATTTCCTGTGTTTCTGGCATTGCACTTTCTCAGCCAGAAAATCATGCACGTCCCAAAAGAACCCTGTTCCTTGTCTGGGAGAAGAGTGTTGGAAAACATAATCTGACACTGACTGAACTTTGCTGCTACTTAAATGTCAGTGGAGATGGACCCTTGTCCCTAGACACAGCAAGGAAATGTACGTTTTTATATGAATGTATGTGTGTATTCATCTGTAAATATGTTCACATATAGCTACCATCTATCTCTTACTGTGCCAATGACGCGGGCACACACATAAAATTTATCTACCTGTCTAGTATCTAGCTGATGTGATTACATACTTTGAATCCAACTCCTGCTCCAGTTGGCTAATCTGTGAGTTCTCTCATGGTCAGCGAGAAGCCTGCCTTCCCTCATCTGCAGTACTGGCTTCTCTGTGTAGCAGTATCCGAATTGTGGACTCGGATGCCCATGGGGACACTGCCTATCAGCAGTGTTGTTCAGCTCCTATGGCCTTTGGTCCCCATTGTTTAATACATTTAAAATTCAATTAGATTTGCCTTTATATTCTGCGTTGATCTTGACGCCCACCACCCCAGGGCTCTTAAGTATTTTGACAAGAAATGTGCAAAGTTTGCCTTTTGGATTGTGAGCTACTGTGGATTTTTGAGAGAGACATAATGTCGATCATAATGACATTCTACAAAATCGTTTCACTCCTCTCAAAATCTCCCATGCTCCACCTGGTCAGTGTTCTGCACTCCTCTCAAGCACTTCTGGCTTTGACTATCTGCACAGGCTTATGTTCCCCAGATTATCATATGAAATCTTTTCAGATGAGTCTCTTCCAACTGGCAATAGGCCTTTCAGTTAACTCAATACTTTAAGTCTTCTCATAGTGCCGAGTAACGTTTTACCTTGTATTATAAATCAGCTAGTTTTTTTCTATTCTCCTACTGAAACACATTTTAATTTATTCCAGCGTGGGTGTTAGGTATGGTACTGCAGCCACTTAGTCAGTTTCTGGGTAAACACAAATTTTCCCATCAGTTTGGTAAGAGCTGGTGAGCACAGTTGCTAGGCCATGCAATAAAGCTATCTTTAGTAGCATAGCATACTGTCAAATGACCTTCCAGAGTGCCGGTACCATGTTGTATTCTCATCAGTAACAAATGAATGGTCCTCATGGCCTGCATCACTACCACAGTTGTTATCATAATCAGCTTTGTCATCATTAGATTTTAAACATCATATCAGATTTGCAGTGATAGCTCATTCTTTTGTAAGTTGTATTCCCTAATAATTATTTTGCTCATTATTTCATATATGTTTTTATAACAGCTTATCTTTTTTAGTGACGTCTGTGCAGATATTTAGTCTACTTTTAATTCTGAAGGTTTTTTCCCTTACACTTATTTTTTAAAAGAGAAGTCATTTTATGTTCTCGACGTAAATGAGAAAAATATTTTGTGTTTCCTCCTTTCCTGCAACGTGTTTCTGGAAGCTCTTTATGGTGCATTTTGCAGAGAAAGTTTGAATGCAGCGACATCCAGTTATCAAATTTACTTTCACAGATTATATTGTTGTTTTTGTGTCTCAAAACCTGTCACCAAGCTCAAGGTCACTGAGCTCTGTCCTCAAAGTTTCTTGAGAAGCTTCTTGAGATTTGGTTTTTATGTTCATGTTTGCATTTAGGTTTGCTACAAGTGTAAGGACGCCCCCAGGCTCATATGGATGTGTGGGTGTTCTGGCACACTTTTGCAAGGATCACGCAATTGTCTTTGTTTCTTTGTCACAGATGAAGTCGGCTGTGTTTATGTTATTCTTTTTCTGGGCTTTGGGCTCAGTTATATTCACCTTTTCCCCCCCAGTCCTTTGCCATTAAGTATTATTGACTGCTCTGGGCAGAGGTTGACCTTGATTTATTGTTGTCAATGCAGTCACATCTCAGCAGTCCTATGAGTTTCTAGAAGGGTCTTTGAGGTATTTCTAGACATGACTGACATACTGGGAAAGCGGTCGGGGAGAAGAGGTTGCCCTGAATGTGACCAGCAGTATTTGGTAGGCTGGTGGCCAGGGTGGAATTGGAGTGAAAGGAGGAGGAAGCTGGCTTACAGAGGCTTGTCCTTGCTTCACTTCTGACCCCCATGGGGTGACCAACCCTGTGTGTCACATGCTT
Organism: Acomys russatus; assembly: GCF_903995435.1. Classification (NCBI taxonomy): domain Eukaryota; kingdom Metazoa; phylum Chordata; class Mammalia; order Rodentia; family Muridae; genus Acomys; species Acomys russatus. The sequence goes on from NC_067162.1 coordinate 8,238,733, forward strand.
CCACTACCTTAATATTTAGTACCACTTGAGCCTAAAGCAGCCAGGCCAAAAGGCTGTGAACTTCAACCTCTGAAGCTACGAGTCAAAGAGAGTGTTTCCTGTTTTAAATACAGGGCACAATCTTGTACCTAAATAAAATAATGACAAGCCTAAGTGTGGAATGCAGAACTACAAATGTTTCAACAGAAACTGGGAAAAGGCCTACAGCAGTGGTTCTCAACCTTGCAAGGTTGCAGCCTTTTAATATACTTCTCATGCCTGATTCCCTACCACAAAATTATTCTCATTGTTGCTTCATAAGTGCAATTTGCTATTGTTATAAATCAGAACGTAATTATCTGTGTTTTCTGATGGTCTTCAGTAACCTTGCAAAAAGGGTCATGACCCACAGATTGAGAACTGCTGGTCTAAGACCATCATGGACTTGGTGACAAGTTTTTTTAAAAATATATTTTATTAATTTATTCCTATTACATCTCAATTGTTATCCCATCCCTTGTATCCTCCCTCCCTCCCATTTTCCCCTTACTCCCCTCCCCTATGACTGTGACTGAGGGGGACCTCCTCCCCCTGTATATGTTCATAGTGTTTCAAGTCTCTTCTTGGTAGTTTTCAAACACAAACAATTCTCACAACAGCTGAACTATGACTAATACCCTGTACTCTTGTAGTGAGTCTTTCTAGAAGACTGCTAACTCTTTATTCAATTCCTTTTCTAGAAACAAGATTATACAGATAATAAAATCCCATTTTTAATGAGATTTTAACTCTTCTTCTATTAGCTGCTACTCAGAAGCATGTGAATCAGTTTGCTGCTACCTAGCACAGATTACTGGGATTTTTAAGAACTTTTATTAGGTATATAGATTAATTTGGGAAGAATTAAAATCTTGATTGCCTTTTGATTCATGATCATGATATATCTCAATTTATTTAAATCTTATAATTTATGTCACCAAATATTTAACGACTGATATATGTAGAGCCTGTAAATACTTTGGACGTGTTTCATTTTTTGCTATTATAACTTGCATTTGTTTTTAACTAGAAATTCTACTTGTTAATTGCTAGTATGCAGCAAAATTATTAGTAACTGTGCAGGAGCTCGTATCCTGCAACCTCAGTGCAATTCATTATTTTCTTCTAACATTTTAGGAACCATTTTTGACAATTTGATGCTTTCTAGATGGAAATATTTTAACTTTAAATAGAAAAATAAATCAACAACTCATATACATATGCATGTGCACATCACACAGAAATGCACACATACACACACACACACACACACACACACACTCCACTTCTGTCTTAAGACAGCAACTTCCAGAACAAAGTTGAGTCATCATTGTAAGAGAGAATCTTCTTGTCTTAAAAGGAAAGTATCCATTTTCTTATCCTTAATCCCAGCATGTCAGTTGAAGGTTGTTTGTGGGTAAGTCAGAATAGGTCCTCTGTATCCCAATTTTACCAAGAGCCTTTCTTGTGAGAACTTATCAGATTTCATCAATATGTTGTCTCTGCACTGGTCATTGTACTCACATCAGTTGGTAAGATTTCTCTTTATCTTAGACTTGTGTTGATATGGCAGGTTACATTGATTTTCAAGCATTGAATCAGATGTGAATAATTGGAACGAATGAATCTCATTTGCCCTCAGGCTGTAATTCCTAGCACATAGTTGGGTGTAATTGGCTTTACACATCTATTCATATGAGTTTTTAGCTCATGATTTACCTTTTTAATGTTTTAATCTAGTTTTTATATTAAAATAATGTTATTCTAGTACAAAAGGATACAGTCATTCTATTTCTATTTTTCAGGAGGGAGTTTAAAGATTGTATCACTTGTTCCTTAAGTATTTGGTAACAGAAAACTGTTAAGTTATGGGGACCACATGTTTTCTTTGGAGAAAGTTAATGTTTATTTTAGCTTCAATAGACTCATGACTGTTCTAATAGTAAAATTCAATTTCCAAGTGAATTTCAGTATTTCCATCGTAATTTAAAACATCCTTGTACTATGACTGAGGTTGAGCACCACTACTGCATACCCAAAGGCAACCAACAAAAATGGGGAGTTTTTGAGGAAACCAGTTATGCAAATGAAGTAGGACAGAGGAAGAGATACATCGGGGTGGTGAGGTGGGGGGGGGGGGGAAGAGAGGACTTCCTTCATAGGCATGAGGGCTTGGGTTCAGAGCCCAGTACCTAGGTCAAGTCATATGTGGCCACCTGTAACCCCAGATCTCTTGTAGGCAGAGAGGGGAGGATTGCTGGACTTGCTGGCTGCAAGCCTAGAGGTTCACTAAGAGACATTATCACAAGGGAAAAGGTACAGGCTGACACCTGGTGTCTTCCTTTGTTTTTTTCTATGTGCGCATGCACACACACACACACACACACACACACACACACACACACACACACACACACACACGGGTAGATGGTAGATCATATCATTCATCCTTTTCTTTCTTTCCCCTTCATGCTACCAACTGCCATTTGCCTAGTGACAGAGTTATCCAGAAGATGAGTGACTTCATGGTGCTGAAAGACCTCTCTCATTCAGTACAAATGTGTTCAAGCTTATTTGCCAGTTCTCATATGGCTGCCATCAACACCTTCTCTCTTTGAAAATAGGGTTCAAGGCCTCATGTGCTCTCTGATTTCATGTCTCCCTGTAGCTCTTCTCACGCCCTCTATACCCACCATATCTCACACACGCAGCCCTACAACTGTGCCCTTCTCTGCTTGATTTTCAAACTCTCGCAGGAGCTCTTTCTTTACTTAGAACGCTAACACATTCTTCCTGTGTTAGTCTAAATATCACTTTTCAGAATACCTCTTCATCTGCGCACTCCATCGAGCTCACGTTGCCTCGTCACCGAGGAAAAAGTACTCCAGTGGATTGGAGTGCCGCAGCACTGTACAAGCTCTGTGACACCAAATGCCTCCTCACTGTCAACCCTCACCCCCACTGGTATGTGTGTTAGTCCCTGACTCAGATCCTCCATTGCCAAAGTGCTGATTAATGAAATATGGTATTAAAACGTGACATTTAACCCATGTTCAGTATGTTTTTGCAATAACAGAGAAGTCAAGAATTTGTCGCACTGAAAAGAAATTCTTAGTCATATTCATAAGGCAAGAGTTGTGGTGAAGCTCTGCCTCTCCCTTACAAGTCTCTGGGTTCTGTGCTAGACTAAGAGACCCATGTAGAGCTTTTTAGTGTGCGTTTCTTTAAAAGTAGTTAGATATTTTTTCTGTCCTATCTGCTCCTACTTCCCAACTCCAGCCATGGAAAACAGATGCCAAGAAAACAACTAGCCATTTCTCATAGACCTCTGAAGTGGCCTTGCTCCACACCTCCTAACATCTAAGAGTAAGAGGCCTTCTAGAATTTGTTTTTTTTTTTTTCTCTTTTTTTAAATTTAATTTTAATTTTATTAATTTATTCACATTACAACTCAATTGTTATCCCATCACTTGTATCCTCCCATTCCTCCCTCCCTCCTGCCTTCACCCTATTCCCCTCCCCTAGGTCTATGACCGAGGGGGACCTCCTCCCCCACTATATGGCCATAGGCTATCAAGTCTCATCTTAGTAGTTTGCTTATTCTTTCTTTGAGTGCCACCAGGCCTCCCCGCCAAGGGGAGGTGGACAGACTTCCATTTGACAGTAAAACTAGAAAAGAGCCCACACTGGACTCCTTCCAACCCTCCGGCGTGAAAAGATGAATTGGGCTATGGCTGCTCTGACTAAGGTGAGGCTTTGAAAAACTCCTCAGCCTAGAGGTGCACATCCCTGGATTAGCTAATTATACAGAGAGAGAGAGTTTGTGTCAACTGCGACATCTAGATCAATAGGAGGAGCTGAAGGTGTTGAACTGGGGCGCTTCTATGTGCTGAAAATGCATGGGAGTAAGCCTCCTAGAGACACTTGCCTGTATGAATTGCTCCAGCAATGAGAAAAAGTATCCTCCAAGACATTACCAGTTCACGGCTGAGTGAGAGTCACAGAGAGCCAGGGGGTGCTGCAAATCAGCAGATGAGATATTAGTTTTTCCTCAACAAAAGGGATCACGACTGGATGTTGCTTAGGGACAAGGTGATTCTGAGACACATGGCCAAGAAGCAAGAAAATCAGCATGCACTGGTGTTCTTTCAGTCTGCCTTCCACTCCCCACACACAGTGCTGTGGCCGACCAAAGGGACAGGGTTATGAGTGAAGGAACTCTGCGTGGCTACAGATGACTACATTTATGTGAGAAAATGAAACTGCACTGAATTATCAAAATTCAAAGTAAACAACCATAAGTCCATATAAATGCAAATATATTATTCAATAAGTAAATGGGAAACATAGATACCCCCCCCCCACGCACACACACGCACACACACGCACACACACGCACACACACGCACACACACGCACACACACGCACACACACAGTGTTCTAAAGTATCTGTATGGAGACTTTGTTCTCTAGCAGTCAAGGGTTACTTGCACTCCTGAGTATGGTCTGTGCACAGCGACCTCCTTCTACACGTGCACTGTGGAAAAGGGGAAAGAGGGAGGAAAAAGGCTTTATAGTAGAGAAACTTGATAAAGAACCTTGTCCAGTGTCTTCATCAAATCCTTCCCCTAAAGGCTCGAAGGACCCCACAGAAGAAGATGCACAAAGAATGTAAAACCCAAGGGAGTGGAGGACACCAAGACATGAAGGCCCTCTAAACCAAATGGGCAAAGCTCACATGAACTCCCAGAGACTGAGGCAGCATGCACAGGGACCGCACGGGTCTGCATCGGCCCCTCTGTGTACATATTATGGCTTCCAGCTTAGTGTTTTTATGAGATTCCTGACTGTGAATTAGTGAGTCGTTGACTCTTGTGCCTTCTTTTAAGCTCTTTTCCTGCTGTTTGCCTTGTCCAGCTCTCATGTGCTAGTGCTATTATGTCCAATTCTATCATATCACATTATTATATAAGTATAGTAGGGTATATGCTATATTCCTTTGGAAGCATGTTTGTTTTGTAGTTAGGGGCAAAAAGGGGTAGATCCAAATGGGAGAGGAGGTGAGGAGAAACATGGATGAGCAGAGGGGAGAAGAAATCATAATCATAATATATTATGTGAGAACATAGTCTGTTTTCAATAAAAGGGGGAAAAGGAGCTTCATCCACAAGATCAAAGTCAATATGAACAGTGAGAGGTCCAACTTACTTCCTGTGAAGTACAGGAAGTACGGGGAGTGGGACTTGTGGGTTTCCCCTCCCAGTCCCAGTCTGATCACAAAATGAACATCAGCCAAGTCCGAACTGAGGAGCCCTCAGCACATAATTGACATGTACGGCCAGACAGCATCAAGACCCAGGGGAGTCTGAGAAAGTGTCATTTGTCAGAGGAACTTAAGGTGATGCTGTGCCTCGGTGAAGAGACTCCCAGAGGAGACAGGACAGTCTGAGGGCATCTCAGCCAAGTCTTAGGACAATGTGTGGATACTGGCTCGTCAATTCTGGCAGGACTATTAGAGTAATTAGTGTATGTGTTATGAGGTTCAGTCTTGTTAATTTGGCCTGTGTTGTGTTTTTCGACTAGGTAATTTGTGTGAGTATCTAAAATCATTCTAAAACAAACTGTGGTCTTAAGCTGGGCGTGGTGGTGCACACCTGTGATCCCAGCACTCAGGGAAGTAGAGACACACAGCTCATTGTGAGTTTGAGGCCAAGGCTACACAGAGAAACCCTGTCTTTAAAAAACAAATGAACAAACAAACATACAAAGAAGTTCATTGTAAGCAAAACCCAAACTCTTATTCTTTAATTTTCATCCTTTCACCCTGTAGGAAAAGGAGACTACAAAGGGTGCAGAGGACTAGCAAGGCCACCCAGTCGGTAAAGTGATGGCTTTACAGACACGGGGACCTGAGTTTGATTCTCAGAGACAGAAAAAAAAAAGAGAGAGAGAGAGAGAGAGAAAAAGAAAGAAAAAAGGAAGGAAGAAAAGAAGGAAGGAAAGAAGGAAGGAAGGAAGGAAGGAAGGAAGGAAGGAAGGAAGGAAGAAAAAGAAAAGGCCAGGCATGGCGGTGAGCACTTACAATTCCAACACAGGGGAGGCATACATAGCAGGCCCTCAAGGACCAGAGGGCCCTCAGCCTATCCAAGCTGGTGATCTCGACCAGAGACCCTGACTAAAAGCACAAAGTGCACACTGCCTGAGCGATGACATCTCAGATCGGCCTTTGGCCTTCATACGCACATATGGATATCTGTGCACCTCCATGGTTACATGTACCTCACAGACACAGAGGGAGAGTAGGGAGGAGCAGAGGAGCAGGAAGAGGCAGGGATCTAAACGGAAAGAGTCAGGGGGAAAGACCGCTACCCCTGTCGCTGCTCCAGGTTTCTAGGATGGGACATGAGAGGCTTGAAACCAACTAAAAAATACGAGTTTTAAAAATCGATTGCGTAGAACTATTTAATACGAAACAATACAGCCAGAAACTGAAATAATCAGGTGGTAGGACTCTGTTGCAATATTGCTCAGAAGAACCAGTTATCTAAAAAGGTGGACTTGGAAACTTCTGAGAGGAGCAATGTTATTTCAACATCCCACCCTATGAGTCTCATTTGATAAGTTGTTTGGATGGAATAATAAATGGTCGCGGGGTGGCTGGGTGCATCCACGTGTAGACAGGCCTTTTAATAAATGTGACTGCACGGGCCTCAGGAGCTGTTGCCACCCACCTCACAGTCCTCATTGGGGTCTGTGTCCTGCCATGCTTGTGCTTCTCCACCGTGTCTGGGGTTTGATCCACAGGACGGGAGATGGGTGACAAATGGTTGAAAGGATCACAGGTGTGCCACCTCCCTATAAGCTCTGTGAATTGGGTTGATCCCTATGGGAAAGGAAGGTGGAACCAAGTACATTTTGGGGGAGATTCCAGGGTCCCAGAGACCCATGAGGCACTGCTGTTGGGAGCATATCACCGAGTCCCTCTTGGGGCTGGGAAGGACACATTTCCTCAGGGATGGAGCCATCTGTGCTGCAGTCCCTGGCATTGAACAACTTTGCAAGCATCCAGGACAAAGCCTTTCACAGTCATTGTCCTCTGTGGAGAGAAGGGCTGGGGTCCCCATCCTAGCAGGGACTGGTTGGCAGGGCAGTTAGTGGAAGCAGAGAGTGAGAGCCTGGGTGACTTCAAATGGTTAGTCTCTGTCCTAGAGTCTCGGAGAGCAATTGACACGGTCATCAAGAGGGCTTCATTTCTCACTTAGTCAGGGAATATCTTTAAGTTATTATAATCTTAGCTTCAAAATAAATATGATCTCACGCAGAATAAAAAATTGGCAAGGCTGGCAACATCAGAGAAACACATACTTTATCTCATGCTTGTGAGTCCGAAGGCTCTGATGTTATTCTCAGATCCATTTTGATGATAAAACAGGGCTCAGAGAAGTTCAGATTTGCTGAGGTCACACAGCTAATAAACTAGAAAAATGAGACTCAATCTTAGTAATTTGTTTTCTGCATCATATATGTGAAAACCAATGCAAATAGCAATTGATCTCTAGCTAGAAGACTGTGTGTCGGCTGAACATCAGCAAAGTGTGCAATAAGCAAAATGCCCAGCTCCCGTCACACTGTGGCATGGCCCTTCACTGGATTAGTAATCAGTTTCACTTTATACTGATCTTTGGAGAGAATGGCTTTTTTTTTCTCCTGACTTTTTTTTTTCTTAACATTCACTAAATCAAGTGTGGCCAACGTCAGATGTGTCAGAGCTGCCGTGCCACCTGCGAACTTTCAGCCATACGATCATTTTAAGAGTTTGTTTACCAAGCCTGCTATGAGAAGGCTTTTGCAGAGTACCCAAAGCCTTTCTAGTGTTTTTATTAGTATGTAAAGATGGTGTGTAATCATAGATTTTATTCTGACATTCTCATATATGTACATAATATGCTTCAATCATAAGTGTTCCCTCCCTCATAACGTACTACCCCTTAGGCCTTCTCCCACTATGGGTAACTGCCTTCTTCTCACCTTCCCTCCCTTCCACTTTCAAGCCCTTTTATTTCACAATCTGGCGGGTTTCATTAGGGTTGTTGAGAACAGCCTGTGTGAGTTTGTTTATAGGAGCATGGGTACCTTACTAGTGGTGCATGACTGAAGAAAAAAGGAACTATTAGCTTCATATAAATACTAAAGAAAAAGTGGGGTCCTGAGGCCACCAACCATCCCTGACAGGATGCTGAGGAGCTCAGTCTCGGGAGAGCGTATGCACATAATTATAGCTGCTGTGAGTTCAAGATGACCATAGCCTTGGGATGCTCAGAAGTCAAGGTTCCACACCTCTACCCCTCACTTTAGGCTTTTTATATTCTCTCTGCTCTTTCTTCCAAGATGGCTTCTGAGCCTTGGAAGGGGTGACCTAAGTATCCCATTTATGGCTGGGTACTCACCACTCATTTATGAGTTGACCCAGATTCTTTAGAAACCAACTAAGTTGTTAATGTCTAGCAGCATCCCTTTCCTACGTCAGCCGTTTTCATGTGATGTGGATTTCAGTTTGGATTTTTTCCCTTCTCTGCAGCTTGCATCCCTCTGCAGCAGTGCTGTTATAGCACACAGTGCTGACAGTTTCAGGGGTCTTTGGGGGTCTGGGTTTCACACCTCATGCATGAACACTACCCAAACAGGACAAATGGAATCGCCTACGCTGGCCTTTCTTCTCATATATCTTTTTGGCTTTGCTTGGCAGCTTTAATAAGAATAATTGGACCAATCCCTGGCCTTTAATAACAAATTTATAATTTTATAAAACATAAGCTTTTTCATGATCTATAGCCATCTGTGATTAGATTTATTGTTTTTCCATTATGGGATTATGCTTTCTGCATATTAGGAAAATGAAGAGAGAGGTGGTCCAGATCATTAAGGCTTTCCCAGGGAGAGCAAAGTATTTGGGAAGAGAAGCTGCACGGATAAGATACACTTTGATGGGGTTACGGCAGTGCGTTGCCACAGCGCACAGTTGTAACATGTGGTCTCTTAAAGTAGATGTTCTACCAGTTTGGTTAATATCCTTCCACTTGGAGACAATCCCTGAAGGCAGTGCATGCATCCATTACTATTAGTCATTTCTTTTATGAAAAATATTTTTAAATTGTATTCATTTGTTTACTGTAATTGCATGTCTGCTCACTTGTACGGGTGGATGCTGGTGTGTTGCAGTGTGGATAAGGATGTCAGAGAAGACTTACAGCAGTCCATTCTCTCCTTGTGAGTCCTTGGCTTTGAAGTTGGGTTGTCCGATTTGGTGGCATGTACCTTTAGCTGCTGAGCCATGACTCTGGCCCTCCGTTAGTCACAACCACTGCAACTGCCAGACACTCAGCACCAAGTTTGTGACTATAAGACTCTGGAATAATCTCATTGAAACTGCAATGGCTCTTTGCTGCTACTTAATATAAAAACACATTTTTTCAAACAATTGATCATTACATAATTTGAAGGGCTTCCCGTTAGATAACCTGCAGGAAAGTGGATAATTGGAAATAACAGCTATGGAAATCGCAGAGCGCATATCTCTTTCTGAGTGACCTAAATTCCACGGAGCATGGCTGCCCACTGAGTACAATGGTTTTAAAGATAGCATGCCCGTCAATAAGCTATTAATCTGACAATGACTTGGTAGTCTGTTTGCTTGCCCTTGATTTCCAGGAGGGCTTGCAAAGCTGGATCTGAGAGATAACTGACATTCTTGAGGGCTTTTCTTTGTAAAGCCCTGAACTTGAGAAGAAGGTCCCTGAAGCTCTTTGAGGAATATAAAACACAGCCGTACACACTTCATTTCCTCCCTCCAAGGAGAAGCACATGTGCACTTCTCCAACAAGATGGCTTTTCCTCTGCTCTCCTTTCTTTGGGCCTTTTCTTTAGGACCAATGTAATAATTTGGCAATTTTTATCCATTACGTATTTGATGTATCTTTTCCCACAAATTTCATAGTGAGAACGTGAGAGTAGATTCCCAAATTATTTTTATTTGAGGATAAATTATGTAAAATTTTACAATCTGAAATACCTTGGACCTGGACCAAGTTCCATATAATAATATTCCAAATGACTGTATATGTATCAGGCTTAATAAACTATGAAATAGTACCTTTTCAATCTTCCCCAGAAGCCCAAATTGTATAAGATATGGGGTTTAATGACTTTGAAATGATGTATTTAAATCTTTCTGTTTCTGTCTGTCTGAGGGTCTCTCTGTCTCTCTCTCACACACCACGCATACACACACACACACACACACACACACACACGTGTATCACCCCTATCTTTCCCCTCCAGAACACTAAAACAAAATGGAACTTGGCCTTCAATGTATGTTTTCTTTTCTTGTTACTTGAATTGCTACTTGAATACAGTAACTACAAATCCATGTTCTGTGCAACTTGTGTTGGGTCCCGGTGATCTGCTGAAGAAAGACCCCAAGGCAGTATGCAAAAACAAAGAGTGTTTTTATTCTAGCATGCTAGGATCACCTCTCTCCTCCAGAGGGCAACCTTATAGACAGTTGGAGAGATTTGTGACAAGTTTTACCTGATTGGTCAGAGTTGAGTCAGAGCATACGAGGGGATTCAGGATTGGCTGTTTGTTTGGTTACTGGGGACTTTTTGAGTCACTGAGGTTCTGGCTCTTACTCAGGAGTTGGCCTTTAATTTGATTGGATGGGGCCAGCTGGGCTCTTTACCAAGGCCATGAAGTAAGAAAAACATGGTTTCTGGTTATTTTGTCCTATAAGCTGATTAGGTGCCCATGAGCTGTCCACGAGCTGTCCATAACTTGTGGATTTTTCAGGAATTGTTACAAACTTGGCCTACTTAGTCAGAGTGAAAACCTGAAGCCTGTTGTGGAATTGGTCTAGTGAAGCAAACTGGGGTCTTTGGGGGTCTTGGGGTCCCTGGGGTCAGGAACCTTTGCCTGCAGTAGAATCGACTCGGAGTGTAATGCTAACACGTGAAAGATCTATAATTCTCAGTGCTCTGCCATGTAACTGTGTCTTTTCACTGGAGACCCTTGAGCAAGAACTTCTCTTCCAATTCTCTCTTCAGGCAGGTGTTAAAACAGGAAGTAACAGAAGACTGAGGCCGGACTTGTGTCACCGTCGCTAATGTTCCCCAAGTACTGACAAGTGACAGGAAAAAGAGCCAAGTGTTAGTTTTACCTCATACAGTCTCCACAGTGTCTACAAATGCACTGAGCCCCTGTTGCTTGCGACGTTAGACAGTTGAGTCTGAACTGATGCAGTAAGTTCAGGGGTGGAATTTCACAAACACATCACACCCCGCTTACCAGACCACACTGGCTTGCCCACTGTAGTTACTCTTGGGCAGCGTTCACAAGGGATGGCCTCCTTTCATGCCAGCCCTCTGCTGTGTTCGGTCTTCCACTTCCAGGTCTTCAAGCACACTAAGTATGTCTCTTTGACTTCGAGTCTCTGCATGAAGTTTCTGCACAGGGACAGGAACAGTAGTGAAGACAACCTCTCTTTCCTACGTGAAATAAGTTCATTTTTCCCCATCTCCCAAGCATTTGTACTTACAGTACAGTTGTGATTTCTTCTGGCTGCTCCACTCTGATGTTATTTCTACAAATCTAGGGAACCACGCAGGCTTTGTTTTGGACAACCAATTAAACAAATTAAACCAATCACCTTCACTGGGTAAATGAAAACAGCTTTGGTACAATGCCTAATACACTGGATTTAGCAGCACTGCAGCTATTGTCTCAGTCCCTCTGTCCCCCCGCCCCGCCTGCCCTGACTTTTGAGTTGAGGTAGAACAAGAGGCAAGCAGCCAAGATAATACTTTTCCTCAGAATTGAAAGACCAGAGAATTAAGATTTCTCCCTGAGAGTTCGTTTCTCATAATAATTCCAAGGATCATAGTCAAGATGGGCAAATCACTTTACAGAGATTGCAGATGAGCACAGTTATAAACCGATTGGTGTAATATTTCTCAAAACCTGTAACAGTTCTGCTGAGGCCCCTGCACATATACCTTTGTGCTGAAGCCTAAGGCCCCGTACCTCAGAACGCGGCTGTGTTTTCAGGCAAGGCTCTCACAATGACAGGAAGGTGAAATGCAGTCATTAGTGAGGCTCCTATGCCAGAATAGTCTTTATAGGAAGAGAGACTTGGGTACGCAGGGACACAGAGAGCTACATCTAGAGTAACGACAGAGAAGACAAGAAGAGGCAGTGTCTGAAGGTCAAGGTGCAAGTCTATGTTATGCACAGAAGGAAGCTCAGTTCTGGAGATGGACACGCGTTTTGCATGTGGGACACACGACCATTGCAGACTTAGGGGTCTCTCTCAGTTATCGAGACTGACAAATGACAGATCAGGGTAGGCTGTACTAGCAGACATGCACAGGCTACCTATCAGCCTGTTCTTAATCCACAGGTCTCTGGGTTAGTTTCTTCTTTCTCTTCTTCCTAGCTGTGTTTCCTGTAGCACACAAAAAGGCTCTTGCAGTGCATGGGTTATTCGGTTATGCACAGTTCTACATTTTCCGTAAAGATTGTCATGAGGTTGGACATGAGGAATAAATTACATCATTCTGGTAGAAAAAAAATCATGTAATACTATGTCCTGAGTAGTTCTCAATTTTGCCTTCAGCAATCTCACGATGATAGACTGAAATTCACTGCAACAGAGATAGGTCCAGTGTTGGCTTGCTATCTTGTTGGTTATCTAGAATGTTCTGACTACTGTGTTAGGCACACAAAGTTAACCTAAGTGTTTGGTAACAAGTCCAGTAGTCACTGCATAGTTTAGGTGTGGCCACAGTTAGTACAGATACAAGAGGAGGCAAAGTCCACAAAAACTTTATCTGCGACATAAAATGTTATGTGGAATTTAATAGCATTTTACTGTTTGCAAATTATATGTCACCTTCCTTTCCGTAAGAATATTCAATTCACATGTTTCTGTGTCTATGTACATATTGTTATTAAGTCCCTGGTTCATTTTTGTACTCCTAAAGTAAATTTTGTTTGCAAATAGCACATTGTGTTTTGAGTATACCATATCCACCACTGCTCCAAAGCCTCGTTAATCTCGGCTCTCCAGCTCTCTTTGAATTGGTCCCTGCGTATGAGGCTGTGATTTTGGATTCGATCTTCCTTTTCTTTTGTAGTAGATGAGGGACATGAGGTTGAAGATTGTGCAGAGATTCATAGGTGTGACCACCAGCTGTGGGTGCTGTTTTTGGCATAAGGATTTCTTTGAGAGGAAGGGTGGTGGGAGGGAAAGAGAAGTGGAGGGAGAGGTGGGGGGAGTAGAGGAGCAGGAGAGGTGCATGAGTCCTCAGTGGAGGGAGAGGTGGGGGAGTGGGGGAGCAGGAGAGGTGCATGAGTCCTCAGTGGAGGGAGAGGTGGGGGAGTGGGGGAGCAGGAGAGGTGCATGAGTCCTCAGTGGAGGGAAAGGTGGGGAGAAATGGGGGAGCAGGAGAGGAGCATGAGTCCTCAGTGGAGGGAGAGGTCGGAGAGTGGGGGAGCAGGAGAGCTGCATGAGTCCTCAATGTTACTTTTGTGCCTCTCTTTCACTTGAAGATATGTTTATATGCACTTTTAGAAAAAGCTTCAGCATTTTTGTTTAATGATGCTGCTGATGATAATCTATAATTATTCATGTCATCAGTGAATAGCAGTCATTTTTATATATTATTGTCATTTTGAATCTCTGGTGAAGAAAAGGAAGTCCAAAATCCTAACCATTGAAGACACTGTACCTAGAAAGGAGAGTACCTGGCGTCAAGGTAGAAGTTTTCATGGTAAAAAGCTCTTCGTTTTAATGTACCACGGCTTATACTTTGGGCTCAGTAGATAGCATTTCTTAGGAATAGACACTTTCAACTCCACTATTTTACTATTCCAGGTAACTCCTCCATAGGAATGTAGTTCTAGGAGATCACACACCCCGCCCCCTTTTCTTATTCACTGCTATACTCTACCAACAATAAGTGTTTGGCACATAGTAGAGATGCAATAAATATTTCTTTAAAATGAACTAGCCCTTCCTGGGTGTTGAGTGAAAATATAGCTGTGTTACATGTGGTTTCCTGAAATACCCAGGGTAGTTCAAAGCATTAGATCTCCCAACCCATACCTTGGTATATTTACAGCAGCCATGAAAAAGCACAGACCAGCCTTCAAGTTCTTAAAGCATTTAGGAACAAATTATCATTTTGCATGTATCACCTTGAATCATTTGAGCAGCCTTGTACCCATGGGGTCAAGGGTGTAACAGAGCGAATTCATTTTTGTGACACAAGACCACATAAGCCACAACTCTATCACTTTGGGTTTCATGCTAGCTTTGTGACACTGCTATGAAATGGTAGCAAATAATAGTAGCTAATGGCTGTTATGTTACGTTTGCCGAGTTTTTCCAATACGCTGCTCCTGACCTCTCAGCCTTTTATCCTCATCTCTCATCTAACTCTGACAATGGTTCTGTGAGGTATCTGTGCTGGTCATTACTTGTTATTGATGAGGACTGTGGGGGCTGAGAAGTGGTTTTATTATTTACAGTAGAACTTTTAAAGTTTATAGCAACAATAAAAATACAGCAGAAAAGCAGTGAGGTATGGTGGGAAAAGTCGATGATGTTTGGTATAAAACACTGGTTCACTGAGTTTATCTTGGTCAACTCACAACCCACACAGGGCCTCAGTATTCTCAAGTTATTCTCAAGTTAAGATAGAATGTGTTTTTAAAATGCTCTGCAGTTTCAAAGATACTGTTGTAAAATTCTTGTTGATTTCTTTTCTTTCTTTTTTTTTTTTTTCATATATATGCTAGCTGCTTCTGTCAGTAGAAATTCTTTGCTGTGGTTTGGATAAGTGTTTCCAAAAGCTCACAGAGTAAAGGCTTGGTGACGAATAAGACATCCCAGGTGATAGGGGGACTTTTAAAAGGCAGAGTCTATTGTTAAGAACTTAGGCCATTCAGGGCATTTGTGTTTGAAGGGGGTCACTGGACATGCTCCTTGGCCATCATGAGATAACTTTTTCTGTTATATAATCCCACCATGATGTGCTGTCACCCACGCCCTAAAGCAAAAATTCAACCAATCACAGCAGAGACCTCCAAGCTCCAACAAGCACCTTTTTCTTTTTCCGTTGAGTATCTCCCATATTTGTTTCCTATTCTCCTTTTCCTTCTATTTCTCCCTTTTATTTGGACTCTCACCATGATTATGTTACATTAAAAGCCAAACAGGACTGAGGGATGAAACGAGAGCAAAACAACAGCGCTAAGACCTCCTTGAGGAAGACATGGTCCAGCTGAAGGTTTTCTTGTTTTGACTATTAGGAGTTGAAAGTTCTTTCACTTAGGACTCTTCTTGGGTGGTTTGAGACTGCAAGTGGTATTTAGTAACTATTTCACTCTTTCTCCTAAACTCACACTTTCCTTTCATTCTCCTCCTTCTCTTTTCCTTCTCCATGTTTTCATTTGCACAATCATATAATGAACACTTAGTGAGGTCAATATGATGTGAAACAAAATGTGTGTGATCTGTCCTGTGTTCACAAAACTGTGAGGCTGCAGGTAAGAGGCTACTACGTAAACACAACAGATACTAAATAGCAAGTCTTACTAAGTGATATACAAGGGATTTTGAGCTAGCCATCACGGGCATGTGAGGAATCATACAAAAGGTTATCGGAAGTATTTATTGGGGAGATATTTTTGTTGAATCCTGTCGATTTTGAGAGGCACTCTGCTGGGCCAGTGTTGGGCTTCTTTTTGCCCTTGCTCAAGATAAACTTGCTCAATATGTGACTTGGCTTGAGTTGTCTACACCGGCAGGCTTCTCAACCTGTTGTACTCGCGTCTTTTGTACACCTCCGGGGCCCATAGTTATAAAGACTCGAGCTTCGAGCTGTACAGGTGGCACATTTTCGTCTTTAGCATACTCCGTTTTAGAAACAGACTAGTGTAGGCTTAGATTTTCTACACCTACTTTACTTAAGGTTCTTAAACACTTCAACGTCACTTCTAACCCATGGACCAGAGGAAGGAGAGAAAGAATATTAATAAGAATAAAGGAGTTTTGGAGATGTTTAGATTTTTGGGCCAATACACTCTGCATTATAGAGATGGCAGCAGTCTAGTCCAATAGGCAACACCAAACAGCCACACGGATCCAGAAGACCCAGCAGTGGCACAAACCAAAGGAAACCGCAAAGTTCCACCAAATTGGCACAGGTCAGTGGGTGCAACCGGAATCAGCCGGAGTGCCATGAGAAGTTCTCTGGAACATTTATTTCTGCAAATTGAATGGCAGCGAAGACCAGTGAAGACCAGCAAAGGCCAGTGAAGACCAGCAAAGCATCGCAGGGCAGGGTAGCAATGCAAAAAAGCCTTCTCCCCTCTCTGTAGGGTTCTATTTATACCCTTCCAAACATCATGTGCCCTCTTCGAGTAGTAAAAGAAACCAGAATTTTCCACTTCAGACTAGAATATGTAACTTTGGTCTGTGCCAATCTGTGGCTGACTTTTGAATGTTTATCCATACTTTGAGATCTGCCTTAAGAACAAAATCTTCTCAGCTCCAACTTGGGCGGTTCCGCCCCGCGGGTTGCGCATGCTCTCTGACTTTCACACGAACTCTGGTGCCCCATATTTGACCATGTCCCCTGGATGGGGAGGCCTGGTGGCACTCAGAGGAAGGATAGCAGTGTACCAAGAAGAGACTTGATACCCTATGAGCATATACAGGGGGAGGAGGTCCCCCTCAGTCACAGTCATAGGGGAGGGGAGTAGGGGGAAAGCAGGAGGAGGGAGGAATGGGAGGATACAAGGGATGAGATAACTATTGAGATGTAAAAATGAATGAATTAACAAAAAAAGAAAAAAGAAAAGAAAAAAATCTTCCTTCTGCTCTCTTGTTTTGAGGAACAAATGACTGCTGCCTGTCTGTGAGAAAGGCTAGTTATAAGTCAATGCAGAGTTACATCAATTCCTTTTCTCATTACTGGGACAGAGTACCTAGCTAAAACACCTTACAAGGACCGGGGGAAGCTATGGGTGGTTATTTGGGGCCTAAGCCTTAGAAGCTGTAGCCCATCATAGTAGCAAAGCTATGGGCCAAAGAGCTCAGTCTAAGGCTCAGCCTCCTGCATGGCTTATTAGCATCACAGAAGACCAGGAATCAGAGAATAGGCTCAGGATGCAATGCAGAACAGCCTAGTGCCCTCTGTCTAGTGGTGTGCATCTGGTAGCCAGACTCTACATCCCAAAGGTTCCACCACTTGCTTGTCAAATACCAGTAGTACCAACTTGGGACCACATGTGAAAACATGGTTTTGTGTTTTTTCATTTTTTGCATCTCCTGGTGTGAAATGCATATTCACTTTTCAGATTGTCAGGAGGCAGAGAGTTCTGGTTAGTTGTAAGGTTGGACCGTAAGCCTAGTGTCCTGCATTACCAACAAGGCTCTTTGCATCTCAGAAGTCTCACAGTCTCCAGAATCAGTCCTACCAGCTGGGGATCAAGTGTGCAAACACGACCCTGACTGGGCACTTTAATAAACATTGAAGCCTTATCGGGGTACTGGGGAATGTCAACAGGGAAGGCTTTATGTAAATATTGAAGTAATTAGGTAAACTTAGAATAAACACATTTAGCCAAGAGGATGGAATGAGAACACGCTGGGCCTGGACAGGTGATGGCTCTGTAGTATGTCCCAGGAGCCTGAGTTTCCACAATGCTTCTCTGAAAGGCATCCCAGGTAGACGTGAAAGAACTACATCTGAGCCCTACTTATCGCCGAGGGTTCACTATAGGTTGGTTTATTAGTATAAACTCTGAGCCTGTTAAGTCAATAAATGATTCCTCATTTTGTTATCATGTATGTGCTCATACGCAGCTGCCTTCACTCTTCTGGTCATTAGCATGTGGTACAGTCTGTATTCTAGAAAGAAAGATGATGTGGAGACCCATAAAAGATTGAGGGAGTTTTCTTTTAAATTCTTCTCCTTTTACTATAAAGAGCCTGCTGATGAGCTAATACCATTTTTTAAATCTCCTTTCTGTAGGAACCAGTAAAAATTGTGTAAAAACAAGAATAGGCAAAAAGAAGCTCTTCCCTTTGTGACACAGTGACAGAATATCAAAGTCTGAATCATTTGCAAAGAGTAGCAGTTTATTTGTTTATGGTCTGGAAGTTAATAAGCCCAATTTAACAAGGCATCTACTGAATGCATAATTCTGCATCAGAAGATGGGAGAGCAGGGACATAAAATTGCTTTAGTAACAAATATAACCATTTTTATAGAACCAGCCCATTTCCTTGATGACAGCAATGAGTTCTCATGACCTAAAGACCTGTTTGTCTCTTCTATCTGATAACTGGTATTGGTAATTGAGTTCCCAATACAGAAACATTGGAGAACACAATGAACTCATAAATATTACATACAGAAGGGGATACAAATCTATGTATTTATACATATACCGTTAAGTAAGTAGTCATCACTTTGTATGTGTAGTAAATTGATTCCATATTACTCCACATGTACCAAAAATTGTAGATGCTTAATTAATTCTCTTTTATTAATGAAGACCTTTTTATTTTTTGTTTTGTGAGAACCTTAGACATGTTTATTTTTTACATATACATTTATATTACTACACGTATATACAGTAAACTACATACAGCAAGAAGAACCATGACACAATCAGAAATTATATAAATGTTACATTCTTAGTGGTTTGGCTATTAGTATTTAACAACCTTGAAGAAAACATCTTTCTTATCTTGGTGCATCTGAAATTCTGAATGTAAATCAATATCTATCATATCTAGTCATTATCAACTTAAAACATCTATCTAGACCTAATAACATCTTAACCCCTAAACAACTAAGCTTAATTGTAAAACTAAACTATCTGGGCTTCAACCCCATCAGAGGTTTGAGAAGGAGTAACCAGGAGTGCAGGTTATAACTTTCCAAATGAGAAGATGACAGAGACAGTTTGCTACCTGAACAATCACCCAAAATTCTCTATAACTTTGGGGCATCATCTTTAGCCTTCTTGCCCAATATATCTGACACATATTTGTGAGGCAGGAACTGTTGAGTACTAGCTTACCCTGTCTTAGGTTTGGAGATAGGGCTTGAAAAGAAAGAAGGGGGAATATAGAAATATATAGGAAAGATACAACAAAAAGTAGATTAGTGAATCTACTCCTCAACTTAGTATCTCAATTGTTACTTTTAATTCACTGGTATAGAAATATAATATATATATATACACACACATATATATATATATGCAAAAGAAGTTTAATTTCAGATAAAGTGGTATAGAATTCAAATGTAAGATTATCCATCACACACATTAAATATGGTTCTACTCTAATATGAGGTATTGTACCCTTATAACTCATTTATAGTACAAGGTTTACTTCCAAAACTTTGAAAGTGCTATTGCAAGTTGTTTAGAATAAATAAGTTATACAAGTTAATTGCTAGTTGATCAAACCATGGTCATATCAGTTACTAGTCTATTTTTGTCACAAGAATATATATCTTAGGTGCAACAGATAGATACAATTCTATAGAAAGATAAGGTAAAATAGTTAGACAAGGTCTTCAAAACCTCAGAGACATACAGACTATGGCATTTAATGAAGATTTTTAAATCATCTTTATATTAATTATAGTGCTTAGGGCAATGTAAATACTGTATAGTTGACTGTTTAAAATTGCGATTTAAGAAAAAATATTTACATATTCATATAAAGACAATTTACTTTCAAATTTTTATTTACAGTTCATTGACTTTATGAGTGTAAAACCCACAATTACAGAGATTAGGTTACATTATATATAAACATACATGTATCATATATAATATATGTCACTATTTTATATGTAGACTTAGTCGATGCTTGCCAGCCAATCATCAAATATATACTGAATTACAACCATGAGACTCATAAATGTAAAAATAAATTTTATTTGCTCTCACTTTATGATAAACTGGAGAGAGTACAGGAAGTATAAGAATATAGGCTAACTAAGATCAGAAGTTACTCGAATGGGGCATGGGCATTTTGACGAAGCTCAAAACACAGCTCACTTCAAAAAGCTCGCATCACTAAGTGTTTGTTTCGATATATCCATCCAAATCTTATCGTCTGAGAGGTCCAGCATCCTCTTTCAATACTACTAATGCCGTCAAACTTCTTTCTGATTCTGCTTTGCTAGACTGTGGTGCTGTGGTTGGGAGAAACAACGCTGTCTTCTTACCTTTCTGCCTCTAATCCTCTAGTCACTGTTTGTAAATGATGCCCACACCATCATCAATGTGATTTCTCTCTCGTCACTGGAGTGAATGCAAGGAGTACACACACAAAACACTCATTTCCTCAGGCATGCCTTGACTACAGCCATTTCCTGAAGCACGCACACGCCAATGCCCCACTCTTCTCAAGACACACAAGGCAGCATCAGTTACTTTTTCAGTTTTGAGCAGAGCGGTGTGTTTATATTCAGTGACACAAACAACTCAATAGTACACATGCTACAAGTGGTCAAAAGCAGGAAATACTTTGAAATAATGAGAATATACAAATTAAAGGAACCTAGTCTTGACAGTCTTAACACAGAGCTTTAATTTTTATCGATTATGTAGCATCTACAAACAACTGAATTATGTGGGAAAAGACAAAATATTCATGAAATTAGTTGCCTTGGTATAAAAAAGAAAAAAAAACCCATTAACTAGTCATCTACCTATCATCTATCTACCTATATTCCTCTATCTATCTATCTATCTATCTATCTATCTATCTATCTATCTATCAAATGTTTTCTGCATGTTTGGTATGTCACAGAAACTATTATCTACTATGTTTAAGTACAAATTTAAAATATATTGGTTAGATAAAAAAATATATATCTCTGCTTTCTATGACTGGTGCATTCTTTTGTAATAATCTGATTCTAATTAACTCTGCCACTCCTTTGGCAAAATCCTCATTGTGTTGTTATTTTGTTTACTTCTATGGCTCTTATAAAAACTTACCTTCTCATTTATTATGTCAGTGCTTTCAGTCAGCAAATAGGCATGGGGCAAAATGTCTTTAACTTTTTTATAGGAAGGAATCCTTTATGATATTCCTTCAAGGATTTACAGACTGAGTATGTATGATAAGAAAGACATCATTAGTGAATAACATAATAGAGATAGTTATATATATTATGATCACCTGTAATCACCATTGTCCTTTAAGTGCTAATCAGTGCATGAGAACCATGATCAGTCGACTTCATTAATATAATCAAATCCAGTGTCATAATGTAGTTAATGTAATCAAACCAAGTGTAGTCATCATTTGATGTCCTATACAAAACCAATATGGCACATCCTTTTGAATGTAAATAATTTTTAAATGTTTTAAAAATGTTGAAATTAACCTGGTTGATGGGGGATGAAGTCACAGTTTGGGACAAGACCAAAATATCAGGGGCAGAAGAAGAGGAGAAAATGAGGATGGTGTGACTGGCAGGTTGGAAGCCTTTTGCCATGTGCTGTGAGGTTTCCCATTGACAGCTCTAAGGCTCTCTCTGCCCCCTCCTCCCCTAGTTCCTGCCTGCCTCCTCCCCTAGCTCCTGCCCCCTCCTCCCTGAGCTCCTACCCCCTCCTCCCCTAGCTCCTGCCTGCCTCCTCCCCTAGCTCCTGCCCTTTCCTTCCCTAGCCCCTGCCCCCTCCTCCCCTAGCTCCTGCCCCCTCCTCCTCTAGCTCCTGCCTTCTCCTCCCCTAGCTCCTGCCCCCTCCTCCCCTAGCTCCTGCCCCCTCCTCTCCTAGCTCCTGTCCCCTCCTCCCCTAGCTCCTGTCTCCCTCCTCACCTAGCTCCTGCCTCCCTCCTCCCCTAGCTCCTGCCCCCTCCTCTCCTAGCTCCTGCCCCCCTCCTCCCCTAGCTCCTGTCCCCTCCTCTCCTAGCTCCTGTCCCCCTCCTCCCCTAGCTCCTGTCCCCTCCTCTCCTAGCTCCTGTCCCCCTCCTCCCCTAGCTCTTGTCTCCTCTCCTAGCTCCTGGCCCCCTCCTCCCCTAGCTCCTGCCCCCTCCTCTCCTAGCTCCTGCCCCCCTCCTCCCCTAGCTCCTGTCCCCTCCTCTCCTAGCTCCTGTCCCCCTCCTCCCCTAGCTCCTGTTTCCTTCCTCACCTAGCTCCTGCCCCCCTCCTCCCCTAGCTCCTGTCCCCTCCTCATCTAGCTCTTGCCCCCTCCTCACCTAGCTCCTGCCCCCTCCTCTCCTAGCTCCTGCCCCCCTCCTCCCCTAGCTCCTACTCTACCTGGTTGTCTCCTGACTTTGGAAAAGCTGGAAGTCTGAGGGAGGAAATTCTAGATCTTTCAGGCTGAGTGCGTTGGGGTAGGAGGAAGAGTAATTTTTAATGAGGGTCAAGTACAAAGGTAGAGAGGAGCTATGGGTTAATCAGTGAGGGTTAAGGTCTGATGAGAGACCTCAGGTTGTTTGAGGAAAAGGGGTATGTCTTCCCTGGGGATGTGAGAGGTGATGAGATGTGACAAAGAGAAATTAGGCTTGAAATGAAAGGGAAGGGGAGAAGAAGTCATTAACAACTTGCTTGTGCACACTGCAATTATTCTTTGGATGGTGAAACTGATGATTAGAGTTTGTCTGAGGCCCACAAAATCACTTGGTTAACATGCATACATAGCGGGATGAGTTAGAGTTCACACTTGTTAATGCATTTATTTTCTTCATCTTTTCACTGTAGTTATATGTATGTAATCATACGAAGCCTTCTAGTTAATAGAATCACGATGGTTTCCAAACTAACTAATCCTGCCTCCATGAAGCTCCAAGTTTCCTGAACCCTTGCCCTACTCAGATGAACTGATTTTTTTTAAATTCCACTGTGTGTTTTAACCTTCCCCTTCAAATTATATCCCTCTGAGAAATGTTATTCCCATAACTTCCTAATGGAAAAATGCAATAAAATATCACTTAATTATTTTTGTAATGTGTTAAAAATATTTCAGTAGCTGTAAGAACAAGTATAATGAAAGGTCTAAGTTAATTTCCAAATGAGTGTTTGGGGAGTGAAAGGAAAGAAAAGATGACGATGTTCCTGGGATGTGATCAGTCAGCAGGAGAATGTATTATTAATGATATTATAAAATCAGTTCATTATTTGCTATGAAACACAACACATAAAAAACAATATTAGCTTCCTTGTTTCACAGTCACTGAAAAAATCATCCAGCTTTTCAAGTACACATTGTGGTTTTCTCTAGAGAGAGACTCAGTAACTAGGAACACCAATGTAGATGTTAGTGGTGGCTTTGACATTCATTTATACACAAAATAATCCTGTTTTGAGTTACCTATATTTCAGAGAATTTTTTTATGACCCTAAGAGAGAAAGAAACCGGCCACCAATGTTAATTTTTAGTAAGTTTTTAGGGATCCTGTATCCGACTGTCTGTATTCGAGTCCTGGATTCTTTCCCAAGTTCTCTTATCTGCAAAAATCAGTGTGGTAGCAACCTTCATTTCCTATGCTTGTTGTTGTACTGACTAGTGATGCCATGACTCTACAGCAAGAGGGACAATTTCCCACACAGTACTGTGGAGCGCTGCTAACAAGGGCAACTCCGTTGCCTCTCTATGACATTAGAGCCACTTTAATATGTAAAACACATTCTTTCAAAGTCATAAAATTCCCATACTAGTTTACAGTAGTTCATATTTTGGAGTTCTTTGATAGTCATTTTTGAATAGTTGGCCCCAATTATATAGTCTTTTGTGGTCCCTCAAATTTCTACTGTGTGGGTCAGACATTGCATAAAAGTCTTGTGACGTAAGTCACATACAGGCACTGGCCAACACCAGCCATTGCCAGATGGAGTCATGTAACAGGGAATGATCTGAGCCAATCAGCTGCTAATGTGACCATATATGGTCTATAATGCCTCTGGACTGGACCTTGAACCATTTGGGCTCGGCCTATCAGCTTATGACCCCTGTGACTTCTCCTTAGTCCACCCAATCGAATTAGAAGATTGCACACTCTCTTACAAGTCCTCTAGTTCCCTATAAAAAGGCCTGTGCACCTTTGGCTGGAGTCGCTGCCATTTTGTACAGTTGGTTGGCCCTTGTGTGAGGCTGCTTCTGCAGAATAAAGTCTCTTTGTTTTTACATACCATTTGACTCTGGGTCTTCTTTCAGCAACTTTCAGATCCTTACACCCCTTTTTAAAAATTTTGTAGTATGTGGCGTGAGCAGGAATTTAATCTGGCAATGTTTATATGTAGAAAGCATCTCTGCTGTGATTAGAATAACTGCCCAGGGCATAGCTAAGAAATTAAGTAAATCTTTCAGGAGGGTCATAGAAGCGAACAAAGGCCAGTATTATCCTTACCTTTTCCAAATATGAGGTCAAAATTGAGATAGATAAAGAAAATCACACTTTTCGCATTCCTTTTGGGATTCTTGACCATCCAAAATTTGTGAGACAAAATTGTGTCTGTATTTCCAGTCTTCTCCTTTCATGTCTGTATATAAACAAATAATAAAAATAACATGGTCTCCTTAAGTCACCCATTAATCTGACCTCTCCTTTGTCTAAAACACAAACAAACAATAAATAGAGGATGCCACACATTCAGTTTGCTTTTAAATTGTAATCTCAGCAAAACCGTTACATCTGAAAATGTCAAATCTTCTGACCTGTGAGTATTAATAATCCTTCTGTTATTGCTGTGCTGCCTTATCCATATGCCTTTAAAATATTTCTCTGAGCTACCTATTATTTCTTACTGAAAGTTAAAAGCCTATTCATTTGACACGTCTCCACCTGAGAAGCCGTTCTGCCTCCATCCTGGGCAGTGCCAATGTGTGTCCGGCTGTATGTCCACCAAGGCCCAGCATCTTCCGTAGCTGTGAGATACAACCATGGTTGTCTAACAGTGTTCGACTCTCAACATATCAGGAACAAACAAAACGCTCACCCACATCCTCTGTTTTCTTCTTGTTATCTTCACCTACCAGTTGCCACCGTTCTAAGTTGAGTCTTTTGGAAGAAAGAAATTTCAATGTTCATTTTTCAGCAACGTTGGAGAAGCTTTTCATGGAGGGTAGTAAGTAGAAAGACAACGCTAATAAAAGAAGAGGGGATTTGTCTTTAATTTTCCATTTACCTATTGCTTCAACTTTTGTTTCTTCTTTTGTCTTTTTTTGTTTTGTTTTGTACATTAGAAATTTAGTTTTTGAAACCTTTAAATGTACTAAGAAATAAAGAAATAGCTATATATCTGTCAGCCAGTTAAGATGTGGGAAAAAATTCTTGTTCCTTCTCCGCAGTGGTGAGTTCTTTCTTGAAATGCTACATGCCATTCTCACGATAAATATGTTCTCCATATATGTCTGAAATGGTCCACGTTCTTACCTTTTTTTTTTAACTAATTCTTTCTTGCACGTACATTTATACTATCACACACATATATAATAAACTATGTACAGCAAGAAGAACAACGAAACAATCAGGAATTATACAAATGTTACATTCATGGCGTTTTGGCTATAATAGGGTCGCATGTAGCCTAGGCTAGCCTGGAATACACCGTGTGCCCTGGGTTACTTCCAACTCCTGATCCCTCAGCCTCATCTTACCTCCACTGTTCATTTAATTTACATTTCTAAACCCTATTTGCATACCCAGAATAAAGGAAGAGACGCTGAGCCAGCTAGCTATCAGCCAAGCATTCTGGTAGCTCCATGGCAAATGAGAAGCTTGAAGGTTCAGGTCTTACAAAGGCACAAGCTGGAAACCAAGCCAGAGACAGAGAAAAAACTTGTGAAAATAACTTCCCTGGTTAAGTCTTATGTGCTCTTTGACCCTAGAATTATAATTCTGTCCAACAGAAGTTAAAAAAAAAAAAAAGAAAATGAAAATGAAAAAAATAATATAATCAAGACTGAGTAGCAACTAGAGAGAGAGTGGAGGGAGGGGAGGATGGAGCCCAGAGTCGGCCCCTCCACGCGCAGCTCCTCAGTCCGCCCCAGGGGCTGAAGCTGACCTCAGTTCCAAAGCACATAGCTGTTTGAAGATGGCCCTCACGAAGTGATTTTGTTTGCTTGTTTGTTTAAAGGTATGGCTGTCAGAAGCAGACAGAGTCTTAAAGACATTTGTCTTATAATCGCAAGAAGGCAGAGCATGGCTCGTGGGTATCTCAGTGTTTATCTCACGATGATTGTTCCTTTTTAGGAGGATAAGTAAATAAGCAAGAGTAATAAAGACATATTTTACAGTATGCGGCGAACTGTAGTTAGGAAGGACTTAAGAACATGATTACTCTGGCTGAGGTAATTTAAGATGGGCCCTGGATTCAGTGGGAGAACGTGCAGTTTTTCCCAATATGTGTGCATCTAGTTCACTGCTATGAGAGACGTAGAAATTAATGCACTCAATTAGATTAAGCTGGCTTATTTCAGCTTCTATTCATAGAGCCAGCCTTTTCGTATGTCCTTGTAGAGAAAGGCTAAGCTACCCTCGTCCTTCCAGCCCATCATGCCCCATGATAGAAGGACTGGGACTGGAATTCTAGGCTGAAGTTGCCCTCACCACCTGCTGGCAACCTTCACAGGAGTGAATATTTGCAGTGATAGATGGGCAGCTTCTTTCTGGAACATTCTGGACCTGGGTTGTCCTCCTGGCTTCTGCTGACCCAAAGCTGAGTGGACTTAATATGGAAAAAAATGCTTTTTTTCCTCCAGTAACTAAATTCTAGGGTGTAGATCATCACTTTATATAGGGAGTAGAGAGTGAAGACATGAGCTCCTGAGACACAGTGGAAATAAAAGGACACCAGTGTCTTCCAGTCTGCCTTATATTTAAATATTGGAATGTGCAGAATCAGAATCTTGACCTGTGAGATGATGGCATATGAATGGATAATCCCTAAGATTAATAGGCTTTGATAGTCAGCTGGAATAATTATTGAAATGAGGCTCTGATAATTGTCTTTATTTGACATAAATCTCAATGGATTTAAGAGGCAAAGGAAGCTTCATTTATCTAGCTATCAATCTATCATAATCTATCTATCTATCTATCTACCTACCTATCTATCTATCTATGTCTGTATCATCTTCTGTCTGTCTGTCTGTCTATTGCTATTTTAATAAGGTGCATGGTGAGAGAGATGGCTCAGGCAGCTAAGCGCTTGCTTCACAATGGTGAAGACTCAAGTTTGGATGCTAAGAGCCCTACAAAGCCAACTATGCTGGCACATACATGCAATCCCAGTGACTGGGAGGTACAAGGTAGAGACAGAGGAACCCAGGGCTCAACGTCCAGCTAAAACTTGGTCAAGTTCTGAGCTAATGAGAAGTCCTCTCTTAAGTTAAAGGATGAGAGGCCCCTGAGGAATGGCACATGAGATCACTTCCTGTGTGTACACATTCACTCACACATGCATGAGTGTCCATGCACACACGTTTGTGCACGCACACATACACAAACACACACACCAAATAGGGTATGTATCATTTTGTAATTAAGAAAGTGATCATTTAAGAGACTAGTAATTGTTTTTAATTCTTCTCTTGTGCTAAGCCCCAATATATGTGCCCAGGAAACTTCATGAAGAAGTGTTGTTATCTAACTATGTCTTTCCTGTATAGCTTTATAACACTGGGAATGTTACAGTAGCCTCTTTAAATGCAGTTTCTTGTCAGATGCAATCATTCCTGTGTGGCTCTCCTTTCTCCAACTGTGATCTTTTCTCTTTCCTGCTGAATGCTAGATTTCTTTTCAGGACATCTCAATAGCACCCGATCTATCTACCCAAGCAGACTCCCCTGCTGTCCATCCATTTACCACACTCTTGCTTAAACACACACGTGCCCAGGTTGTTGAGTACAGACCCACCTCCCCTTCTTTCTCCATCCACTTCAGTCCATGAGTAAGATGCCATCTTTCTTTCTCTTTGCACTATTCCTCTGCTCAGCCCCCACATCTCCATATCTGTGGCCTTTGCCCTAGTTGAGCTTATGATGACCATGAACCCACAATGATGTAATAGATTCTTACAGCAATCAATACCTCCTGTAGATTTCATTTGCATCGCTGTTTTATTCTTGAGGCATAGCTCTCACCATACAATTCCCTCTTCTTAAAGTCCTTAAATTAGTCTCTTTGAGACCCAAATGAAGGCCATACTGAGTGTGCCTGTAAGGCATGTGAGTACACCCCTATGTGTTTACTACAAGGCTGAAATTAACTATATTTTATTTGATGTTTCCTCACATTTAATTCAGTTATGCATCTCTGGCAAAGATACCGAAAAGTGAAGATGTGACCTCAATACATGGTATCAGAAGAGACTTGATTCCTGTTATTAGCTGAAAATGCTATTTTTGCTCATTTAGTTAAAGCAGCTTAAAGGCAGTTTCTGCTAAGTTTCTTGACTGAAAATTAATATGAGTATCTCATCGAGAATAATTTGAATGTTTGTTGCAGTATTACATATTATAACATTGCTTGTAGTTTACATCATATCCAAGGATGGTTTATGCTTAAAACAACGAGTACCAGAATGTTTGATGATAGGAATTTTATGGTATTTTTGGTGCATGTGTTGTTTATATGTAGTACATGTGTGGGAGGAGCACATATGGAGGGCAGTCCTCTGCCAGTGTCTGCCTTAGTCCCCTGAGACAAACTCTTGCACTGAATGTGGAGCTCACTGTGCTATGCTGGCATCCAGCAAAGTCTTGGCCATCCTCCTGCCTCATTGCCACCAACACTACCCTTCCCTAACACTGGCGTGGACACTGGATGACCATTTTAACTTGTTAAAAGAACAACCATGTCCTCTTCTCTTCATTCATCCAGCTATTTGTTTATGAATATTTTTTGCATGTTCTAAAGGCTACAGTCGATTAAAATACTGTTTCCTTTGTTCAGTGGTCCCAGGGGGGTGACTTTTGGGCCACCACCTCATGTTAGCTACAAATATAGGAAGAGTTTTTTTTTCTTCTCTTATACAAAACACCCCAACTGCAACTCCCTTCCTCCCCTCCTTCCTCCCATTCTCCCCCCCCCCACCCCCAACTCCTCTGCCACCCCACCTCTTCCCAGATTCACTCTTCCTCTGTTTCCCTTCGTGGTGCGAGAAGAATATTATCTTTTTCTTTTTCTCCTCTATTTTTCATCACTTTTTTTTTCTGCTGTAGAATTGAGGATAATCTTCTACTTCCTCTCTTCCAATCTTGACTCCACTGTTCCTTCAGGGAACTGTAGCTGTCTGTTGACTTAGCTATTTACAAATCAAGATTCGGCCATTAGGTGGGCTGGTGGGTACGAAGGGGCGTCCCAGCACCGGTCCAGTGTTCTTAGAGATGCTAAGCTGAGGGAGAGCAAAGATTGAACAAGTGGTTCTGACTGAGAAGTTTCAGAAAACTAGACAAGTGCATATAAATGTGTTTCTCTCATTTAATTGTTTTACTTGTTAATTCGCTTACAAAGTAGCAAGTTTCCTGATAGCATTTTTATATACACTTATTTTCTTTGTCCCTCTCTCACCTCTGACACTCAGATCTCCCTGTCTCCCATTCCCGCACGTAGCCTACCTCTCTCAGTGTTCCCTGTCTTCCTCTCATAATATGCTGTTTACCCTTCTCATGAGCCTTTCCTGTACAAACTCTTTTTTTTTCACTTTCTCATTCTCGTTCCCTGGCCTCTATCTACACTCACTCAGCTGCACATAAACCCAGACACGTGATAATTTTAACAACCAAGATCTGCGTATGAAAGGCGTGTGGTATTTATTTGCTGAGCCTGGATGACTGTAACACAGGACTGTCTAGGTCTACTTTCCTGAAGGTTTCATTTCACTTTTTTCTTTTTTAACAGCTGAATAAAACGCTACATTGCTATTATCCCGTCACTTGTTGGTGGGCATTATGCTGGTTCTCTGCCCTTGCTATTGTGCATAGAGCTGTAAGTGGGTGTACAAGTACCTTTGTAGTATAAGATAGAACCCTGTAGGTGTATGCCCAATGGTGATCTAGCTGGTTCATGTAGAGGCTCTGTTTTCAGAAAGTAATTATTGTGTGTGTGTGTGTGTGTGTGTGTGTGTGTGTGTGTGTGTGTGTGTATGATGCAAATGTGTGGGTAGCCATCTGCCAAAGTGCATGTTTTCATATTCCTTCAGTTTGAAAAAAATGATCTGAGTTTGTGGCAAGGTATTTAAAAAAGAAATAAAAATATATTTAGTGCTCTAACTTTATCATTTATTTCCTATTTTTAGCTGAAATTATTATGTATGCAAAGACTATGTAATTGATTTTCTTCAGATAGGCGTTTATATCTTGTTCCTATTTGCCATGTCGGAATATAAGGCTACGTTAGGCATAGTTCTGCATACCTTCTCAATCATTTGAAAATCTCCTTGCTATATACTGCTTGCAATAAGGTTGGTTCAATATTGCAGAGAGATAAGGAGTCGAAAATCTTTATAGACTATGGCATAGATTATGCTTTGCAGAATGGCAGTCTCTGCCACACCCAGCACCAGGGCAACTTGACTCTCTGCCACACTCAGTCATGAACTGAATAGCCGAAGCCCCGAGTCTGTGGCTCGTGACACCCGCTTCACTTCTTGTCCCACTTTCCCCCATTTATTCTCCAATCCTAGTATGAAAGACATTTCATTACGTATAATTTTACATATGAATATTCATCTTATAAATCAAATGTTTAAATTTAAATTAGGTACACTATTGATTAAAAGTTGTCTATGGACTGAATTTGAAAAGTGCTTCACCGAAATATGTAACGAATTATATATTATTTAATGTTACCTATAATATCTGCATCCATTGCACATTTTTTCACTCCTATGCAGCTCTGTCACCCACGCTGTTGAACTGTCTTCATCCAAAATTCTAGTGAAGCTGAACTGGCAGCAATCAAAGAATCCCCCAGTGAGACGATTTAACTTCGACCACACATTGCAGTTGTTCTAAAGCAATCCTGGCTCAGGGGTTGGATCTGAATGTCAAGAGCATGCTTCCTTCTCATGCTGTTTAATTCACAAGCTGCGAGCTGACTCTTCTTCACATCTCTCTCACATGTTCTCTCTCTCTTTTTTTTATTATTCACTTTATTTTATTTTCCTTTTTCCTTTTCACATGTTCTTTATGTATGAAATATCCTTGCATTTGTTGTCTTCGGCCCAGTCCCCCCTCACTGTCCTCACTCTCCTGGAGGGCTCCTCAGCTTCTAGGCTGTGGTTTGTTGTCTGCCTATTCAATATTCCTAAGCCTGTGTCTCTGGATTCCAAGCTGGGCTTGGAATTCCTAACCTCATTAAAAATGTTCCATCACACAAGGACATTTACTTAACTGTGCTCATAGCAGCCTTATTCGTAATATCCAGAATCTGGAAACAACCTAGATGTCCCTCAGTCGAAGCATGGATGAAGAAGCTATGGTACATTTACACTATGGAATACTACTCGGCTATTAAAAATAAGGAACTCTTGAAATTTGCAGGCAAATGGATTGAACTAGAAAAGATCATCCTGAGTGAGGTAGCCCAGACCCAGAAAGACACACATGGTATGTACTCACTTACAAGTGGATATTACCCCAACATAGATGTCCTCTGAGAGACTACACCCATTGGGGGATCAGGACAGATGCTGGAACTCGCTACTGGACTCCATGCTGTCTTCCTGTCTTCAGTGTTCCTCGTCCATTTTCCTCCAGTCAACTAAATCCCTCACATGTCCACTTCCTGTGCGTATCACACACTGCTCCATATCCTTAGTGCTCTCTCCTAGTTTTTATTTTCTTGCTTTTTCTCCCCCCCCCCCTTTTTTTTTTTTTTTTTTTTTTTTGAGTTTGTACTTCTTTTACACTTGCCTGCCAGAATAAACAAATCAGTCTGAAATGCTGACCTGGAAATAACATACAGACGTCTGAAGACTAAAAGCAGACTCTTCCCTTACATCTCAGGCCCTGCAACGGTGTGTTTTAAGATGTGCTCTTAACAACCTGCATTAGGCTCTCTCTCACGATGCTTATTAAGAATGAAAGAGGAATGAAAAAACTACAACCTGGCTCCATTAAACAATCACTCAGTAGCCCACGGTCCTTTATGAATGACATAGGGCTAAAAAATCTTCACCTGCTCATAGCATCATCACTAGGTGATTTTCATGTGCCCTAAAGTTCAATAAGTATTCTTTTAATATATTTATGAAGTATTGAAGGGGGCATACAAAGTCTTCCATGGTCTAATTCTTACTACATTTTCAATTCCTGGACTAAACCTTAATTTCTACTAATAGAAAACCTGAAATCCCTCTGCTTGTATCTGGCTACTTCACTTCCTCATAACGTGTCCATACTGGGGTACCATTCCCCTCTACTCCCTGCTGGCCCGCAGGCAACTCCATCTCAGAACTTCACCCCGTTCTCTTCTCCTCTGAGACTTGCTGACATGCCCATGAGATCAGCATGCCACACATTTTACATGATGGTCTTTGTTTCTGAAAGCAGTCACCAACCTTTGTCAGCATGTCAGTTGTCTACTTTATGCTCCGTAAAGATTTGGCAAGTTAAAAGTCTATGTACGTGGCCTCTAAGAAGACACATCAGCCTGAACACTTAATGGTTTGAAGCAACAGCCACTCGTTGAGTTCACAGTCCTGTGGAGATGGTAGTTTGCTCTGGTGTCATTGAGTCCTTTGATTCAATGTGTTCTCTTAATGCATCTGGTTCCGTGTCTCAGGACAGGCTCTGTAATTCATACATTTGAAGAGTAGCCCTATGCAAACAGACCATTCTGAGAAACGGTTGAAGAGAAATTATTTGTTGTTTCTTCGAGACAAGGTCTCACTATGTAGCTCTGGTTGCCCTGGAGCTGACTATCAAAGCCAGGCTTCCCTACAGCTCACAGAGATCTGCCTGCTTCGGTCTCAAGAGTGCTGGGGTTAAAGGCATGTGGTAGGCAACAGGCTTGGGGTGGGGGAGTTCTTCTGAGGCTTATTTTCAGAATTGGAACAATTTTGATGTCAGCTGCTTTCTGTTAACCAATGTGAGGCTCAACAGCAGTCCAGATCCAAAGATTGGGGAAGACTCCATTTGTTGACCAGAGACAAGGGACTATATCATGGTCACTTTAAAAATAAAATATTCTACTCCCTAGATC
Organism: Acomys russatus; assembly: GCF_903995435.1. Classification (NCBI taxonomy): domain Eukaryota; kingdom Metazoa; phylum Chordata; class Mammalia; order Rodentia; family Muridae; genus Acomys; species Acomys russatus. The sequence continues at coordinate 8,272,005 of NC_067162.1, forward strand.
TTATGCATGTGAGTGGAGGACTGATGTTTACAATGTAACTACAGACTGGATGCTCATTTGCCTTATGAGGAGGCTTATTTAATTGAGTCTTTAAACCACTCGAATACCAGATCTTACCGCTTCTTTCCCATCTCTCCTATTTGAGTTTTCTTCATTAGTCTGTTCTGAAGTCAGCCTAGCATGCGAATGATAACAGTGCTGTGGTCCTCAGTTAGTTTCCTGGATTGAGTTAAGTCACAAAAGGCCATGTGCAAGCTCAGCAACCTGCAGGTAGCAAGTGAAGCGGAGGCCACATTGCTAGGGAAAGGAATACGTCAGTCAGTCTGATATCCTTGAAATCCACCTTTCTCTTTCGGCTTCCTCGTCTTAAAATTTTGGCAGCTTCCCACCTCCGTTCAGTCTTCTCAGCTGACCTATTCTCTTTTCAAAGTGCCATCCATCCTCCTGCCTGCTAGTACAATGCTTCACTGCTAAACAGCACTTTTTGCAAAGGGTGCTTTGCTAAAGGACTGGGTGTGCTCTCGGACATAAAGCTTGCACGTGGAATCTCAGAATTCGTTATCAGTGTTGGCACCTTCTAATTCTGACTTCCATGGTCATTCTAGGATTTCAATTCCATCGACACTTTTAGTTTTCTTGACCTGTCTTAGAAGGAAATAGTAGTTGCAAATAGCATGAGAGGGGAAAATAGTTGGCACATTATTAAATGGGCCTTTGAACTTCTTAGTCTAAACACTTCCTTCCTTTCCTTTCCTTTCTTTCTGCTTGCTAATTTCTTCCACTTTCATAACCTCTGATTTTCTTCCCCAAGAATTTTGAATTTAAGAAAAACCCCAGACCTCCCTCCAGCATCCTGCCTTCTTTTTCTCTTAACACAAAATGTCCTTTGTGTGAGTGGCTCTGGATAGCTCTGCTTTCACACAGCAGCAGGATTTCTTCTCACCCGCAAGGATGCTTTGGACATCTTTTTTTTCTTGCTCCTGATCCCCTGAAGCCTGACATCCAATCCAGGCCTTCATCAAGGGAAAAAGAGCTCTATAATTTTCTTTGTGACCTGGATATATGGGACGTAAGTATGCATTGCAATACTCGATGCCTAAAGCTGTGATACAGTCTGCCCAATGGAGAAATGGGATTTGGCTGCTTGTAATGAGAATTTGATGTGCCTGGAAAGTGAACAGAGGTGTCTTTTTATGGAAGGTGCTGAGCCTTATAACAATCACTCAGTGGCAGAAGTTACTGTTTTTCACATTACTTTTCAACTGCAAATCCTTTCAAAAATCTAATAAGACAATCCCTATCCCTGTACACCATCTCCCCCAAACACACACACACACACACAAACACACACACAGACACACACACAGATAGACATGCAAACAGACACACATATACACACACACACACACACACACAAACACACACAGACACACACACAGACAGACAAACAGATGCACACACACACTCACACAGGCACAGACACACACACACAGACACACACACATACACACACACAGACAGATATACAGACAGACACACACACATATACACACACAGACACACACACATAGGCACACAGACACACACACAAACATACAAACACACAGAACAGCTCAGTAACATTTCTCTTATGGCCACAGGAAGCAAAGACACAGTGACCTCTTACTCTGCCCCTAATGCTTTGTCTTTCCCCTTCTAAGCTAAAGATCTTATTTTCCTTTTATGTACACTAGTAATGTTCTCTCTGGAAATTTCATTTTTCCTCTCATATGGGAATATCTTAAGTGAAAAGGGAAGGGGAGAAAAAGAAGACATTTGGAGATGATACCACAGACTTGAAATGTACATAAACGCTCTTTAAAACAAAAGATGTATTTTTCCAACCTTTCATGAAGCCTTTCTTACATTATGCACATACGCAGACACTTTAACCTTTACGGAACTAGGAGGCCATGTGTACCAAACAAGTCCTGTGTTGGTATTTGAACAGATGTTAGAAAGAAAATATTTCTGCTCCACTCACAAATTCAACTTAACAAACTTGACCAAGTTTGGCTGGGAAGATGGTTCAATTAGTAAAGCTCTCACCAAATGAGTGTGAAGACCTAAGCTCAAGTCTTTCAAGCCCACAGAACACCTGACACGGTAGTATTTGAATCTGTAATCCTGACACTCCTATGATGAGGTGGGGTGTGTGGATAGGAGAGTCCCCAGAAGCTTGTGGACTAGGTAGTCTGGCTTACACAAAGCAGAGGACAAGGGATAAGTCTCAAGCAAGGTGGGAGGCTGGGACTAACACCTGAAGTTATCCTCTGATTTCCATTTATATACATTGTGGCATATGCACACCTGCGCATGCGCATGCACACACACACACACACACACACACACACACACACACACACATTTAAATTAAAAAAAAACTTGAATACATTCTGATCTTGAATAGCATTTCTCCTGTTATTCCATGTAGGCACTACATCTCCATTGTGAATTGATATATTAGAAATATCTTTTCATATAATCTCAAGTATCTTTTATTTACTATAATTTATTCTTTCCTAACAGGAAATATCCCAAGAAAAGTCAGTGAGTAGAGAACTGTATAATTTTTATTTGAGTTTTATTGCATTGGATAGCAAATAAATTTCTGATTTCTCACATCTTTTATAAATTATCATACATGTAAAACATTTGGTAACTTTTTGGGGGAAATTTGTAATGTGGGTCTATAGGTTTGGCAATTACTCACCGAGTTACTCAAACTTTCCAAAGTTATAATAATGATCTTATCAACTATACGAGACTTACTTTTTAAAAACCAACATTAACACCTATGGGTCTTCCAGTCTTAGAAAGTAGACTAAGCCCCCAGCCCCAGCTTTATTTTTTTATTTTTGCCTTCAGTTATCTATAGACCAAAATTATTAAATGTAAAGATTCTAGAAATAACAGATGGTAGATCGTAGTAGTGTCCATTGTATATTTGTTGTCTTTGCTCTATTTTATCGCTGTTGTCAATTTCCTGCTAAGCATAGGTGTGTGTGTGTGTAGGGAAAAACACCATTTATATGGGTTGATTAGTGTAGTGATTTGAAACATACACTAGGAACCTGGAATGTGTCCCTAGGAGGAGGAGGAGGAGGAGGAGGAGGAGGAGGAGGAGGAGGAGGAGGATGTAATTTATCTTACCTTCCAAGTTAGGGTTTAGACCTTTTGTTAAAGAGTTCTAATGGCTGCCAAAGAGAGAGGTCACATCAAGGCTGACCCTCCCTGGGGCTCTTCCAGTGTGGAGGATTCAGTCTTATTTGTCAAACACATTTTATAAAGCTAGGCAAGGGATGTTTATTCTTCCTTTGTATAGTTCATCTGCAATGACATCGTGAGATGTAATGAACCGTGTCACTGGAGTGGCTCTAGACAGTGACATGAACTGCATGCCTCAGCTCTATTCCTGTTGTAGAAATCGACATATACCAAATTCATGTTTATCATTTAGACATGATAAATACCCTAAACCCTTTCAATGTATAAGACAAGGAAGGAGAGCTGGCAGTAACCTGGGAACTTTCACAGATTTCTTTTCTTATTGTTTTTGGTGTGCTTTTGATAGAATGTTCAGCATCTGCACTGAGTATTTTAATGCTGTGCCTAGATTAACTCTCTCCATCATCAATATGTCACATGTATTAATGGGTTATTGGCTCACCTGAAAATTGCAACTACTATATAAAATAAACTTATATCTGTAGCATGTGGGTGGTATGTTAGAATTAAATCACAGTGTTGATAAAGACTTGATTCTATGATTTCACTACTTGAAAACGGGTGATCACATGAAAATGCTAGTTGCTATGATCAAAACATCTTTACTCTCTCAAAATACTTAGGGCCCGTGTCTGTGTTAATGAGAAATGAAGGAGTGGTCACATGAATGCCAGGTGTTAGGTCTTTCTGATTCTATAAGTTCTATTCTGATTCTCTGCAGAGGATTTGGCTTTTCACAGAAGTCCTTTTAAGGAACCAAAGGAGCTTTCAACATCCGTTCTTGATCTCTTATCGAGCCAGATCGTAACAGCTGAACCTATATTCAGCCCCAACTTTTATCCATTCTCTAGTGTTTTCTCTCTTCAGCTACTTCTTAAAATATCCTGTCAGCAGCTTACTCTGGAAAGCCGCCAGAGTTTCTCCAGCTCCGTCAGCAGTCGCGGACCCTTTGGGAGATGCTCACCCTTGCACACAGATACTCCAGACGGTCTTTTTGAACCCTCTCTCCGGCTAAGCGGCTGTGTGCAAACCTGACTTGCAGTGTGAGAGTGGAGGACGCTTGGAGACCACGGGCCCCGAGGACCGGATCTGTATTGTATCCATCTTTATACAAGAGGAAAAGAATGTTCTCCCTTTGGCTCCCTGTCTTCTATTCTTTCCCCTGGGTGTATAAAGAAATATTGTCATTTCTAAGGCATCATCCAGGGTGATAAAAACTGCAATTGATAATTCTCTTCTACAGTTTGTGTGCCTCTTTCAGGGCCTTTATTTCTCTTCCTGTAACTGCTGAGCTTATCTTTCTGACTCCAAGTGGAAATAAAACTGTCTTTGGTGATATAACACCTTTTCCCAGAGTAATACCCCAGTAGAAAATGGCCACATGCATATGTGGCCTTTTATTTATTTATTTTTTTTCAAACTGAACTTACCTTAGATTGAACTAATTGTCTTTCTTCCTATCAGCAATGTCTTCTCTTCCAGGCGAGTCTGTTTTGATCACCTGCATGGACTTTCTTCCAAGCCTATGAGCTTTCGGCTCTTCCTTTATGCATGTTTCCTGTCTCTTTCCTACTGACTCGGGCATTCAGTCCTTCTTCTTTTCCCCAAATTGTTACGAGCTATTAATCTTCTCTTCCTTCAAGTGACCCAATCTCTGCCCTCATTTTACAAGTAATTACTCCATTGAAATACAACTTTGATTCCATCTGGAGCCAGGGACCTAGCAGTGAGATGCCCTAGTTAGAGATAGGTGACCCACAAAGTAAGGACAGCCTGTACCTGGACCAAAAGCATTTCTAGTTCAAATTATTGTGGAACAAAGAGAACAATATTTGTCCCTCTTGGAAATTATACCTTTGTCTGTTTACAGGAGAGTGGGCCAGCTGAGGATCTGGGTAGTGGTGATAGTGTCTTTTGTTTTTCAATTGCGAGGTGGCAGAGTTTTGGGCTTTGGATTCTATGTCTTATTAGTTTCTTTCCTAGTTGCTGATAAAATATAAGTTTAAAGAATGTAAGGAAGAAAGGTGTTATTTTTGACTCACATTTATTTGATGTGGTCTGTTGTCTCAGGGGAAGCATGACCAGGAAAGCACGTTGGTCGCAGCTGCTCTATCTGTGGCAACAGGCATGTGAGGCATCTGGTTGCATCACATCCTGTCAGGAAGTGTAGAGAGGATGCTGGTTCTTCACTCACTTCCCCCATTATTATTTTTCTATTTTCTTTTTTTGTGCCCGGCTGCATTGTGCTGTGTGTATACACCACACTGCAGCCCATGGAATAGACATGCCTTCCACCTTAGTCAAATTTCTCTACAAACACCCTCACGGACATGCCCCAAGGTTGATCTCCTAGGTGATTCTAAATGCTGTCAAGTTGACAATGAACAAGAACGAATATTGGGCTGTAGAGATGGCTCAGTGGACAAGAGTGCACATGTTACTGCACAGGACCCAACCTCAGTTCTGAGCAACCATGTTGAATGACTCACAACTGTGATTCCAGCTCTAGGGGATCAGATGCCCACTTCTGGTCTAAGGGCACCTGTAATCATATGTGTATGTACTTCAAAGTCATACACAGATATATACATATAATTAAATATTTTTTAAATCTTAAAGATTAAACTGTCACACCTATCTAACAAGAGAGTGAAGACAATCCATTCTATTGTAACATTTTTATACTCTCATTAGACACCTAAATCTAAATAACTTTTCTTTTTTGCTGAATAAGAAACATGTATGAGTGCATGTGTGTGGGTATACAAACATATATAAGCTGCTTGTAGGCAGAATGTGGGAATGTTTTGAGCTTTTAGTCCATCAGCCTTAAAGTTCTTACCCTACTCACATTGGCCTTGGAGGATATATAAATCAGTTGTAAAATGCCTATTTGCAGCCACCCAGTGTCTAATAAATACAGAGACAGACTGCATTGTTCTCAGATCTTGTAAACTCCCCCTCCAGAGCATCTCCGTGTGAACCCGCAGCTGCTGTCTTTACAAGCATGCTTGCACCTGGGCTGCTGAGACTACCTCTCTGAGCATGACGTCCTTGCCAGAACTTTGTCAGCCTCCTATTTCTCCTTCACAGAGTGCCAGGGCTTGCCAGGGAATTCTTGTCAGCCAGAGTGCAGAGATAGGTGACGAAACTCTCAGTGCAGTGGGTGTGGGGGTAGAGGAGGCCCCTGAATCCCTGAAAAGAAAAATGAATGTTGATGATATTATTATATTGTGAGAGAGTGTGGGAGAAGTGGGGAGCCACGGTGCATTTAGTTAAGTTGTAGCCAATCTACAAGTCAGGTATGTAGTAGCACTAGCCCTCTGATGGCTGGAAGTCTGGGAAACCGGATGGGACTGTTGGTGGAGATGATGGAACAGTGGATGGCTTGAAGCTCTTTCTTAAGCAGCGTGTCTAAGACTTAAGAATCCTTGACTAGAAGGGTGGAATAGAGGGCAAATAGAGGGTCCTAGCTAGTGCGGTTGGATTGCTGGTGCTCCTACTCACTGAAGAGGCAGGCTCAACCCCAATATAGAGAAAGATATGGTCAGCATGACCTTCTCAAGTGGCAGACCCCAGACAGGTGGTATGAAAGTCAGTCTTGGGAAATGATAATGAAAACATGGTGAAATGAAGTGGAGAAGGGAAAGCTGAAAATAAAAATAATCATTGCTTTAGCTTATGCCTTTTCTGAACCCTAGACACCAGAATAGAACACGTGCTGCAAAGCTTTCCTCCTGAAGGGAAGAAGACCTGTCTATTTTTCTTTACCTTGCCCTTGTGAGTTCATAATTGACTGGTAGGCACCAATCCTTTATACTTTTAGCTTGCCAAGTTGGGTGAACATTGAAGACACCAATGGTCAGGGAAAATTTCTATGCCAAGAGATGCCAATACTAGCAGATGGAACTTGAGGGTACGAACTGAAATAATAAAGACAGTTGAATATGCATGGGACACAGAGAGCAACCTTCACATCATGGTGTTTGTGGTAGATGAAGGTGAAGACAGCAATTGGTGGCTTGGTTTTCGTATCTACTGCACTGGATGTGATCTTTCATAGCCTGACTTTGGGATGCCAGGTCGTACATAGAATGGAAAGGGATGGCATGGCATGGAATGCAATGCAGTGCAATGCAGTGCAATGCAGTGAGGTGTGTTCTGAGTCTAAGTGATGATGAAGCAGATGATATTACCTATAGACGGAATTATGGAGGGCAAGAAGAGAGCTGACTGGGCCCCCAGGAATCTTAGCACTGAGTGGCCATAGAAAAAAGAATGGCACTCAAAGAAAACAAAATGAATCAACTGAAAAACAAAACAGAAATTCTGAGACTCTCATGGCCTGAATATTAGGACATATGCTAAGAAAACAGAGAAAGAAGGAAAAGTCTACAGGAATCAATGAAGCATCTAAGACAATGACGACGACGACTACTACTACTACTAATAATAATTTTAATAATAGTAATAATAGCAACAAATTTATACCTTCTTCCTAGAGATTTTCCCCCCAATCAAAGCCATTTGGCAGCACATTAGAGGGATGGAGTAGAATGTAATGATTATGAATGATGAATATAGGCAGGATTGCCTGTTTTCAAATTCTGGCTGAAACTTAGATCAGTAACTTGCTTCCTCTGATCTTAGATTCTTCACAAATAAGCATTATCTCTATTTCTTAGGGTTGTGTTATTACGAAGAATTACTCATACAAAGTAATCGACACAGTGTCACATTGTGGCATAGTCGCTGTGAATGTTATTCTGTAGGGTCTCTTTATTTGAGGCTTGATGTCGTCTGGGTTTTCAAGTTCTCTTTAGCATGCAGTGTTGTGTGTTCCAAGGCTGTCTCTAGTTGTTGATGATAAAGTACAACGGATACAGTCTAGGGACCCTGATCAGGCTTGTTTCCTCTGCCAATCGAAGAATTAACAGGCAGGAAAAAAATCACCATAGCAACAGTGAAATCTCAAACACTGTGGTTGGCGAAAGGCGGGAAGCACACACAGAGGAGACGCTCCGCAAAGAGGAGCAGGAACTTGGAATATGAAAAATCCATCTCTTCTTGGAGGTTGGAGGTTTAAAGCTACTGAAGCGTTTTCCTCCCCGAATTAAGGTTAGTCAGTTTGAAGGCAGGTAAGGTGGTTAATTGTCCTGAACAAGTCTTGAGCTAGTGGGTCCATCAGCAGGACCCTGCTGGTGGCAGATGAAAGACACAGGCAGGCTCTTGTCTCAACTCAGAAGGTCAAGGAAGAAGCTGGCTATCTTGGAAATTCAACACTTTTATGACCTAGCCATGGTCCCTCTCCTATTTGACCATGTGCCAGGGAATCTGCCCATTGCATGCGCTCTCACAACCCTCTGCAATGTCCCCATCTGCAGTAAGCGATCTATGGTGGAAATCTAGTCCCTGAGACTGCACCAAGACCGGCCCTGCAAGATACTATTAACTCCCTTCTTTTTCCTTTTTAAAAGACTCCAAGATTCTGGGCTGAAGAAACAGTTGAGTGGCAAGAAGCAGTAGCTTAGTAGCAAAGGACCAGAGTTTGGCTCCCAGCTCCAATATGGTGGCTCACAAACATCTATGAGCTTCTGATGCCCTACATGTCCTCTCCAGGCACTGCATACACATGGTGTACATACATACATAGAAATAGACAGACAGACAGACAGGCAGGCAAAACATTCATATACTTAATGTAAAAATCTTTTTTTTTTTTTTTTTCTGACCCATGACATAAAGCCTGGCATCTTAAAACAAAAACCTGGTTCTTACTGGTGCTTGCCAGTAAGGCCTGTGCTGAAGGTGTCTTAACAAATTCAAGGCTTGATCAAGACATGTTTAACAACAGTTATGGGCCAGTCATCCTGTCTTTCTTCAAACTGACCAATCCTAAATTAGAAAAGGAAGAACCATTAAAGACGTAAAACAACAACAACATAAACAGCCTTCAGGAAGCTGGGTTCAGGCTTCCCAAATGACCCTACTTTGCAGTGGGTCATTTCAACTTGCCTTGAGTGGGAGGCCAGGAAGAAGGAAAGAAAAGGGAGGTAACACAAATTTCTGGTCATACATCATTCAGAGTTTCTCCTTTACTGACTTTCGCTCTAGTTTATGGGTCAGTTTGGCCATTTAGCATGTTATTTAGATCCTACCCTATGATGGCCCTTTTCTTGCTTTCCAGATAAACAAAGGCATAGAAAGCCTCCCACTAGATATCTATAGGATTGATCAACTGTAACAGGCTTGAGGAGTTAGAAAGGGTTTCTAGTGCAGCAACATAGTGACTCAGTAGTGGGATAGGGATCACTCTTGGCACAGAACGTCCCACAGACATTTTGACTGAATTTCCAGTTCCCTCTCTCTCCTTCTACCCTCTCTTATGCTTCTCTATGCAATCTCTAAAAACAAGTCACAAAAGGAAAATACACTCGCTGTTTCTTTCCGTCCCTTAATGTGCTGTACTTTAGTAAGTAGTCCTACCTTGTCAGGCCAGAATCTGTCAATGCTTTGAAAAGGCATCTGGTCATATTGTGAAACCAGAAATGTAGTGACCTCACTCAAGAACATGTGGCTTATGCAAGGGGGGGGGGGGCGGTCAGAGGACTTGTTCAAGGAAATGCCTGATGTTCTCAATGGTAGGTCATATACTACTGACAACCATAAAGCTCTTCAGCAAACCACAAATGTTCCTGCTGAGGAGATGCCTCCTTTTCCCAGTTTTCATGACTGTCATTGCTCGGTGAGTGTCACTGCTTCCGAGGGGGTGTGTCTGTCAAACAGACTGCTCCATGACTCATACATTAACTCCTTCACATTTACAGAAGGGACGGCCAGATCACTGTCATTCTGTATTCAGAGACTCGGATTGTCCACATTTAAATTTACCCACACAGCACAGCTAGATACAAACCCATGTCATTTATGAGCCTCTCTGCTTCCCTAACAAGACCATGTACTTTTGCGCCGAAAAATAACATGCTGTCTTAATACATGGCTTTCAGATGTCTAGTGCTCTGACATACTGCAAAGCCTCAGTAATTATGAGAATTGGGAAAAAACACTTTAAAATGCAAGAGATGATACACAAACCTCATTTCTTGTCAAGAAAATGAAAAATGTGTGTGCAAGTGTGTGTGTGTGTGTGTGTGTGTGTGTGTGTGTGTGTGTATGTGTGTGTGACTAAAGAAGAGATCATGATATAAGAGAGAGAGGACTTGAAAGCGATTTATATTCTAGGTAAATAATCCTCTCATCTTAGAGCAGTTGAACTGTCTTTCATGAAGGGGAGGAAAATAAAAACAAGACATGGCTGCCCACTGAAAAGCTGCTTCCTGCTGCATTTAGTGAGCTTATTTTGAGTTTCTGGACCCTAATGCAACACATAGTTTGGGCCATGCTACCTGTCACAAGGTTAATTCCAGTGTGCGATCCTGTCTGAGCATCCTCCAGCACACCACCGTGTGCTCTGGGATAATAGATCCCGCCCAGTGACTACCGCTTGTAGGATCATTCCAACAGCTGAGCTGGAGAAGCAAGTTGATGCTATTTGATAGACAAAATTTGTAGATCTCAGTCCTGTTGATCCTGGAATAGAGAGGAGTGGAGGATGTTTTAATCAGGGTTGGTCTCCATGTTCTTGTTTTGCTTTGGATGAGTCAGTTATGCCTTGGGAACCTCTATTTTCTCACTTTCAAAAGGGGCAGTTCTTTCTGCAAGCGAAAACCTCACCTTCCTGCTGGGACAGGTCAGTAAAAGTGTGTTTTATACTGTCTTTTTCTCCTGGTCCTGAACACTGGGCTGATCTTATACTTTTTACTGCCTTAGAAACTAAAGCTCAAAGTGACTCCTCATCTTTCTAGAATTTATTTTTTTTCTGAAACCTCAGAGAACCCTGCAGCAAACCTAGAGATATTTACCCTGAAGAACTAAATAATACTGGTTGGTGTATATCCCCCAGGCTTCTCGTACCTTCATGGACAACTTTTATATCTGATGCAGCCCCTGAAGTTGCTCAGTAGCTCTTCACCTAACCAAGCAATTATCTGTTGTAGAAACTGTAAAATATCTGATAATGTTTACTATTAAAACCTATGATTAGGGTGGTATTATCTCACCTACTATCATAATCAATAAAGATACAGACACCTGCTGTATTTTAGAATAGCCTCATTTCACCTGGGAGCAGACAGATATCAACCCTCTGAAGCATCCTTGTCATCCCTGAGCCCCTATCACAAGCCACCTGTTTCGATCATGCCTATCTGGCTCCATCCCCCCATCCACACCGATATGGCCATGTGCTTCTCTCCATGCTAGCCCATCATGACCTCTTCTTCCTTCTTTCTCCTCCTGATCCTGTCTCCAGAGTCTATCCCTCTTCATGATCCCCTGAGTTTAGGCCTGAGAACCCCAAGCTCTGCATCTCTCTTTTCTGCAAAATCACAAACTTCAGCATTTTTTTTTTATTAACTCATCAACTTTAAGTAGGTAGAGCAAGGTTTACACAACAGGACAGGTGTATGTGAGAATGTGCTTCCCTGGGAAATAACTAGATCTTGGGGGACAGTCATTAGCATCAGAATACCGATACACAGCACCAGACCAACTACCAACATTCCACATTTTCTGTCTAAATAAATATGCCATTTTAAATATAATAACATATAGTAAGAACAACAATGAATCAATTATAAAAACAAATAGGTAAGATTTACATACATAATGCCCAGTCTAAAGGTATTTGGCAACTTAGCAGAAAGTATCCTACTATCTATCTTACTCTGGTGAGTTCAGAGTTCTGTATCCAAATTATTCTTATCACAGCATGTATCTGTTAACCTAAAAACATCTATCTAGACCTTAAAACATCTTTTTTAAATCATAAGTAACTAAGCTTAGCTGTAAAACTAATTATCTGCTCTTCAACCCCATCAGAGACTTGAGAGGAATAAAATTAATTACCTGACTGAATAGGAAGTGTGGGTTAGCAGCTTCCAAAATGAGGAAATGAGAGACAGCTTGCTGCATGGATAATCACCCCAAACCCCTCTAACACATTGGAGCATCATCTTCATCCTTCTGGCCCAGAATATACGACAGACATATTTGTAAAGCAGGAACTATTTAGGGCTTGCTTACCTTGTCTTGGTAGAGCTTGGTAGTTGCCTCATCCTGATTCCAAGCTTGCCCATTTTAGGGAGAATTCTGTCTGTGACAGAAATGAGGACATTTTATTTGCCTTGGTGGCTAACTTGACATATTTGAAACCATCTCCTTATGGAGGTTCTTTGATGCTCATCATCTTCTTTGAAGTAGGCTGGTGTGCTGATAGGAGCTGACATGTTTCATTGTCAGAGTCCTTAAATAAGAAAATATTCTTAAATGCCACGTTCTGTATGCTTCTGAGGTTTTTGAAGACCATCTATTGAATTGTGTATATAATCATTTTCTATCCATATGATGTCTGAATAGGCAAAATATTGCTTGTCTTTAGCAATTTACTATCTGTTTAACTTAGGAAGCATATTTCTGTGATAAAGTAAGCTAGTCATTTGACATGTTCATGAGTTCGATTGTATAACTATTAACTAGTACTTTTTAAATATACTAAACAGTTAGTTATAGCACTCTTTAAATAGACCAGAAGTAAGCCTTTTAAAAATGAGTTGTGTAGGCCCAATACCTCATACCAGAGTTGAACGTGTGTGTATATATGTGTGTGTGTGTGTGTTTATCAAAAGAAACCCTAAGTTTATATCAATATACAGTAGTCCATAACAGTGTAAACAAAAACAACCTTACTGGAGAAAAACAATTAAATCTCTAAGTTCAGGAGTAGATTCAATAATCTACTTCTTGCCTTATAATTTCTGCACATTTTCTATATTCCTCCTTCTTTCTTTTCAACTCCTTTCTCTTTACCTAAGAGAAAAAGGTAGAGAAAAGGAAAGGAAAAGAGAGAAATCTCTTAATCTAAGCTTTTATACTTTGTTTTTTTTTCTGAATAAAACTATTAATAACTTGTAAACAACTCTCCTAACTCCATATCCAGGAGAGCAACCACAGTTTATCCAGCAATAACATTTGAGGTCCAGTCTCTAAATGTTGGGAGATTCCTGGCCTAATAGAAGTTCTTATTGCAACAGTCTGGACCAATTGAGATCATCAGCTTTCGTTGAAGCTGTCCTCAGAGCAGGCTCTAAAGTGAAACAGCAACTGCAGGATGCTAGTGTAAATGTGTCAGCGTTTCAGTATCTTGGAAGATAAATCCCTTCACGTCTGATCCAGCATCATCAGTGTCCAGTTATTTTGTTCTAAAAACATATAATTTCTCACAAGCATTATAAGTCATAAAATTATAAATATATGAGATGTGCAGGATACATAGAATAATTAGGGATAGTTATCTGCTCTTTGTGTGAGCAGAAGAAAGACATCTGTAAATCTTTATTTGTGACATATGAAGGGTGGCATTTATGTGTCATGAGGATTCTATAGCCAACATGAATTATTGGATATGCATAGAAATTCATGTCTCAGACAATCTCAAATCTATTTTATTTATTTATTTATTTATTTATTTACTGTTTTTTTATTACCAGTATTGGGGATGGAATCCAAAGCCTTATGCATGTTATAGTGGGATCGTCAATATATAAATTATCTGTTTGTTCTGTAGTTTGAAGCCATATAAGTATAGACTGACTTAATTCAGCAGTCTCTCTTTTACCTGGGTCTGTTTCATTTTAACCTCTCTCAAAGAGGATGTATAATATTACCATTATCACAGAACACACAATCATTAGCATGTTGAAATCAAAACAAGACTGTATAGATCCAAATATCCTCTTCTGGGCTCATGGGCATCTGTTGTATTAGGCTGAGCTGCTACCTATCCTCTGAGAGTGCCTTGCATATATAGGAATAAGTGGGTTGCCCAGAGCAACAGGAAAAGCATTACCTACTAAAATTAATTTTATTCAAGCTCCGTTCCATCTTTAGTGCCCAAGCATACCTTACATATGTTGTACCTATTTAGAGGTCTGGGCCAGGGTTTTTACATTTTTTTGCAGTTATTTTTTTCCCACCCTTTTTCCCATATGGAATGGGCAGTTTCACCTTTGTGTTTTGGGACCTGACTTAGGCTGGCATATACCTTGCTGCCTCTACGTTCCTTGTCTCTTTGCACCAGGCATGACGACCACCTACCTCCACAAGGGTGTCTCACATCTAGAGTGATTAGATGGCTGCCCAGAACAGTATAATACCTCACCTTAGTTAGCATTCAATAGCTTTTGGCTGTGGGAGGCATGTAACTTGCGTGTTCATCCCCCAGCCTAACTTTGGGTCCATATATCGACTAACAGAATATTCTTTTTATGCCAAAATGTCTCTTGGCAGCAGTTTTCCTGTGAGAGCCCCACTTTCTAAGGAGACTTGCTTGCCTTTTTAGGGAAGTGTGACATCATCCTCTCCTTACAAAAATTTAAGATTGATAATTATCCATCTTCTAGATTAATGAGGACAATATTATCCATTATTATGAAAAAACTTACATAGTATCTTTAAGGAAAAAATTGATATTTTATATCCTATATTATCTTTGTAAGTGACTTACCATCAGCAAGGGGTCATGCCCTGATTTACTGTGTAGATCAAGTTGGTCTAGAATTTACAGAAACGCCTGTCTTTGTCTCCTTTGTGTTTGGATTAAGGGCATGTGCCACAATCTCCCTGCTCAAATAATTCATCTCAATTTCAAATTATTGCCACTGCATAACTTTAGAAAGTAACAAATTTGAGCTGGAGTGACATTCCAAATTCAGTAAAAACTCTTCCATGTTTTAGCAATGGCAAGCAACAAAAGATATCCTCTCTAATTCCTGTTATAGGGAAAAGCAAAAAC
The DNA here is from genome assembly GCF_903995435.1 of Acomys russatus. NCBI lineage: Eukaryota > Metazoa > Chordata > Mammalia > Rodentia > Muridae > Acomys > Acomys russatus. The sequence goes on from NC_067162.1 coordinate 8,287,183, forward strand.
TGTCAAACAAAAATCAGGCAAAGAAACAAGAAAATTTTAAGTTTTGGGCCAGTTGTGCTATCTTAGGCTGCAACAATGAAACCCTGTCCATCATTCCTTGGAATTTAGTTGTTGCTAAAATGTATTGGTAGGCCCTTTCCAGAAATAGCTGACAGGCATCTTGCAGCCAAAAAGCTTTGAGCTCCAGGTGCAATCAACCTCCCATCCCTTATCAGGAAGAGTTTCTTTCTCCCTCCATCCCTGTTGTCTGTAACTTAGCATTCTGATCCACTGTTTTCTCTCTGAACTTTCCTAGAGAAGGGAGAGAAAACAGTGATCACCATTGAACACATTGTAACTAGTTCCATAGCAACAACAACCAAAATGAAGCCAGAAAAGATCTGAGCAACCACTGCCACGCTGTTTTCCACTTCAGTGCAACTCTAGGCATAGCTCTCTCTAGTGTCCTGCTTTCAAGCCTGTTGCTGTGCCTTCAGGCTATGGCCCAGGAGAGGCCATAGCAGCCTCATTGGCTACCCTCTGTTGGCTTTGTTGGAAGGCAGCACCTTCTCTCTTTTTTTTTCCTTTTTTTTGTTTTTTTCGAGACAGGGTTTCTCTGTGTAGCCTTGGCCATCCTGGACTCACTTTGTAGACCAGGCTGGTCTCGAACTCACAGCGATCCTCCTGCCTCTGCCTCCCGAGTGCTGGGGTTAAAGGCGTGTGCCACCACGCCCGGCTGGCAGCACCTTCTCTTAAGAGAGCTGCGCCTTTGAAATGCATTCAGCTTTGGTTTCTTGCTCTTTGCCTAAGAACTCAGGACTTCTCAAGCAGCAGCTGTACACTTAGATTCAAGCCCCATGTTGGTTCATCAATAAGTTGTAGAAAATATATAATACCTAATAATGTTCATTATTAAACCATACAATTATTATGGCGGTATTATCGAGCCTATTGTCCCAGTCAATAAAGACACAGACACCTGTTGTATTTAGAGTAGGCTCATTTTACCTGGGGCTATGCATATATTATCCCTCTAATGTATCCTTATCATATTAACCCTCCAAACTCTTCTTATCATTTTCCAGCTCCTTTCCCAGGCCATCTGTTTTAATCATTGCTATCTGGGCTACTTCCAGTGCGGGCTACACGGGCTTCCCTCTGTGCTAGCCCATCGTGCCGTCTTCTCCTCCTGGACTTGTCTCTTCTCTCCTTCCTTGTGGTCCCCGGACCCTCAGCCTGTAAACGTCAAACTCCACCACTTCTGCCAAATCTGAAGCTTCAACATTTTTTATTAACAGATCAACCTTAGATAGGTCGACCAAAGTTTACATAACAAAGACAGGTGTGTGTGTGTGTGTGTGTGTGTGTGTGTGTGTGTGTGTATGTGTAAGTTTGGGCAGCAACTGGATCTTTGGGGCTAGTAATTAGCATCAGAATACATAGCACCAGACCAACCCCAACAGCTATCTTTTCCTCAGCCAGGTTCAAATGAGCCCTATTGAGAGGTTCTAATACACCTGCACTCAAGAGCTCCCTGTGGTTGTGTACCATAAGACTTGCACATGGTCAGGCCAGCCATTCCAGCAGGGAACAGGGAGGGGCTCCTGAGTCCTGAGACACAGCTGAGGTTGATGACTTATGGGGAAGCAAGAGTCAATTTTTTTCAGGGTGTGACTTTTGGTAAGTTAACAAATGCCAGTGCACTGTCCTACCTTCATGAGTATATGGGAAACAAAACTGGGATCTGTGGGCTATGTAAAACGAAAAGGACATTGAACTTTGGAAGGTGGGAGATGGATCTGAGAGAAGTTAGGGGGAGGGTGCTGGTAAATATGTTCCAAATACATTACTGTGCATATACGAGTCCTTAAAATGTTAATAAAGGCATCATATTAGAAGACACACCCCTCCCATTGTGGTGATTTTAAAAACACAAATATAAGACTGGAGAAAAGTCAGTTAGCTCATTATGGGAATTTGTCCATGCCACGTCCCATGGGGCTTTGTCTGCAACAGTCCTGGCAGTAGTAGAGGTAGATATTCTAGAAAAAGACACCTGTGTTCTTCCTTTGACCTGTTAAAACAATAGTCCCAAGGAACTGGAATTTCCCTAGGAACCGTGTGCTTTGGTGAAAGAGAAAAAGTGGAAGCCCTGATGCCAGCCAGAGGAAAAAAAAATGACTCCCCCGAAAAAAGTCCCACACAGTTCCCACCACCTGTCTGTTTACCTTGTCTGAAAACTAGACTAGAGCAAATGATATGGCGGGATGGGCAAGAGCACAGTGTGACCAGGACTGTGCACAGCTCTTACCTTCTACGTCTGAAACTCATGTCACTATGACAAGTTCACTGGATGCTTTTTTTTCCTTTTTTTTTTTTATTAATTTATTCTTGTTACATCTCAATGTTTATCCCATCCCTTGTATCCTCCCATTCCTCCCCCCCCCATTTTCCCATTATTCCCCTCCCCTATGACTGTTCCTGAGGGGGATTACCTCCCCCTGTATATTCTCATAGGGTATCAAGTCTCTTCTTGGCAACCTGCTGTCCTTCCTATGAGTGCCACCAGGTCTTCCCCTCCAGGGGACATGGTCAAATGTGAGGCACCAGAGAACGTGAGAAAGTCATATCACACTCTCCACTCAACTGTGGAGAATGGATGCTTTAATTTGTTAGACTCCCCAGTGGGATTACAGTGAAAAAAAAAAGCTTTCTTCACTTTCCACTCTTAACATTTTTTTTAAGTGGTGTATTAGGTGTATTAAGGGTGGTGTCTCAGTTTGGGACTTTCAGAGTGCAGGCTTTGTCTCCCAAAATTGATGAACACTTTCCTGATGGAATTTGGGCATCCTATACCCCTTTTTCACCTTATCTTTGTTCCTGAAACTCCAGCATTTGGTCAGATCACTTGAGTGGGGCTAGTTTAGAATATTTTGTAAGTTTTGGATAACTCACTTAAGTTTTACATTGTATCTGGGTACTTCAGTACCTGTTTGTCCTCATCAGTCCGCTCTGTGATAGTCTCGGGTCCAGGAATAGCATCTACCCAGAATGCATTAGTGTAGGGAGGTGAGCTATTACCAGCAGTAGGGAGGAAGGATTGAAGCCAGGAGACAGAAGGAAAAACACAATGGAAAGCAGGAAAGCAGGACTAGGGAGAAGAAGATGTGGACTCAGCCGTGTGGGTTAATCGAAAGGACTCTGTATTAAAGTTGGGAAGTCTGAGATAAGTCACTGCATCCTCCTCTCTGTCAGGTCACTTTTCTCCTCTCTGGACATTAGTGTTCTCATCCGGAGCTTTGAATGTGGGACGAGCACCCAGCCCTTCTTTAATTCTGGCATTCTGTAATTCTAAGAGCTGCAGAGAATGGGCATTTTTGAAGGCATCAGATACACACTTTTATTACTGTGTAGGATCATAATTAATATTCAAAGTGATGACTTTGGGTCATCAAGGAAAATTACATTATGCCCAGTGTGCTTTTAAGGAAGGCCTCATAAAGTTTAATACATTCTGAAATGATTTTCTGTCAGGATGTTAAACAAATGTGCCTATATCTGCATTTACGTGTGTGTGTGCACATATTATATTTGGTACTTAAGGCAAGCCTTCTGATAGTCGGAAAACATGTCATTTTGAATGATTTACACCTCAAGGAAGCTGCGGTGCTATAGAGTGCATCGATAAAGCATCCAGTGAAAATGACTGCTTTATACCAACGTTTTCTTCAATATCAGAGAAATGCCCCACATTAAACACTATACATGATGTTGTGGAAGAAGCTAAGTTTGCCCCCCAACTGGAGCTGTTACAGTTTTCAATATTTTATCTTCTTGGTGTGTGTGTCTTCTATAGAACAGGGCCCTGCCTTAACTTGTCTTCTTGTAATTTCTACATTGATCTTATCATTTGTATTCCAGGAAGTCTTTTCTTCGGATGACATTCTTTTTATTCTGTTTGGATATTTGTATTATTTTAAATCATTAGCTAGGGATCTACCACTGACAGAGAAGAATAAATCACTTGGGTCACCGCTAACAATTTCTACACATATGCCTTCAAGCCTGTGACTCTCAATGGTTGGCCTGAAATATGGTGCTTTGGTAGCTGGTACTGAACAGCATGGGTCTTCTACCATTTAAACCTTCCAGGGAATGTCTTTAGTGCCATTGCAGAGAGTTATGAGATATTGCTTACTATGCACAGTTAACCATTTAGACTTCTCTCTGGGGTTACCCTGGTCAGAACTGTGTCCATCTCAAGCACCTCTTCTGACAATCATTAGCTTCTAGGCTTCTCCAAGATTAAAGAAGACCTACAGCCAGTATTAAAGAGTTAATCCTCTTACATAAACATGGTGGCACAAATGAACCCAGTTCTATTGTTGCCCATTGGATAGTATGTTCTAAGCAATTTCTTACCACAGATGCCTCTACCATTTTACCTGCCTTCCCCAAATAAGGCAAAGCACACTAGGAAGTAAGGCTCTTAAGTTGATGTTGAAATTCACAGAGATGAGCATTTTCCTTTCAGGAAACGTGGAAGCAGTATTTCTTCTGCCAGCCAGAGTTTGAGCTGCACTTGGCACTCTGTCCTCAGCCAAGCCACTTAACCTCCATGGTCCTTGGTTCTCCTGAGGAATAAAATGGAACATAAACTCAGCCACCACTGATGACCCATTTGGTGCTCACTCTCTCCAATTTGCTACTGATCCACAGGATGAAGGCAACTCCTCTTTTGCCAAATGTTGCTAATTGGGTTGCAGAAAATTAGTACAGAGATTTGCTGTCCTTACTCCATGGCTAACTATTGCCCAGGGAATTCTGTAAGTACTGGGGGATTCTGGGCTGAAGCACCCATCTCTGTGCCTGAGAGAGCTCTGGAGCTTGGGGAAAGGGCTGGGCACAGAGTTCTTTCGTCAGATATTTTAGTAGAAAGGATATGGCTAGAATCTCCAAGACTCAGACACAGTTCTTACACGCAAAACCCTGATTCGGGTAAGCCTTCAGAAAGTGTAGACCATAACTGCTGAGAGTGTTCTCTGATCTTGTGTGCTGTCCTGGTTGCCTAGTGCATGTCAAGAAGGCAGTGGCATCAGAAGAGGGTGAGGGAAGCAGTAACTCAGTGTTGGTATGTAACAAAAGCCTGTTTCAGAAAATTCTAAATGAAATGATGTTCATAATACTAAATCAACCAAAATAACAAGCAAAAATGATAATGGTATCATCGTTTTGAAAAAAAGACTATAAACTATTGTGATTACATATGTATAGTAAAATCATAAGCAATTCCACTGTTGTTTATATTTTCCTGAGTTTCTTAACACTTACAAAATGCATTATCTTTGTAAACTAGGAAATTAATTGTAGTGGGAATTCAACTTCTGCTTGGATAGTTTCTCTTATTTCCTCAGAGGTGTATTTTGTCCAAGTGTATTCCTTCTGAAAGCCATAGCCTTTTTAAAAATCAACAAAGGATATTAAGACCTTGAAATATTGTTTTGTGATTTCATATTCATAGTAAGAATTATTAAACATCTTTTGAGCACTTCTGTCTGTAATACCAACAACTAGATAAAATATTTTTATCTGGCCCTAATATTTCATTTTGATTAACTCAATATAGCATATCAGGACAAAGACTGTGGGATTCTGACCCTCTCTGTGTTGTGTAAGGATCCTGGGTCCCTCAGCATGAGACAGACACTGTCAAAACACGCCACTGGTGGTTTCTTATTCTTTCAAATAAAACATTCAAAACTAAAGTAAGCAAGCTAATTTGGAAAAAAAGGTGGATGTCCAACGGCCCAGGCCTTAATGTCAACCATTAATAAATGGGACCTCATGAGGCTGAGAAGCTTCTGTAAGGCAGGAGACACTGTCAAGAGAACAAAGCGACAGCCTACAGACTGGGAAAAAATCTTCACCAACCCTACATCTGACAAAGGTCTAATATCCAAAATATATAAAGAACTCAAGAAATTAAACACCACCAAACCGAATAACCCAATTGAGAAATGGGGCTTGGAACTAAACAGAGAATTCTCAACAGAGGAGTATCAAATGGCTGAGAAACACTTAAAGAAATGCTCAACCTCCTTAGTCATCAGGGAAATGCAAATCAAAACAACTCTGAGATTCCATCTTACACCCATCAGAATGGCTAAGATCAAAAACTCAAGCGACACCACATGCTGGCGAGGATGTGGGGAGAGAGGAACACTCCTTCATTGCTGGTGGGAATGCAAACTAGTACAGCCACTTTGGAAATCTATCTGGTGCTATCTCAGAAAAATGGGAATAGGGCTTCCTCAAGACCCAGCTATTCCACTCCTTGGAATATACCCAGAAGATGCTCCAGCACACAACAAGAAACTTTGCTCAACCATGTTCATAGCAGCCTTATTCATAATAGCCAGAACATGGAAACAGCCTAAGTGTCCCTCAGTAGAAGAGTGGATAAAGAAACTGTGGTACATATACACTATGGAATACTACTCAGCTATTAAAAACAAGGAATTCCCGAAATTTGTGGATAAATGGATTGAGCTAGAAATGATCATAATGAGTGAGTTAACCCAGAAGCAGAAAGACTCAAATGGTATATACTCACTTATATCTGCATACTAGCCCAAGGGGCATGTCCCACAAAAGCCTTCACTTACCAGGAAACTGGGACAGAGGGGAAGGCATCCTATTGGGACTCTAAATGAGAGACGCATGGGAGAACAGCAAAATAAAAGGATCCAGAGGGTCCTAGAAATCTACAAGTAGAACAATATGATAGGCAGATTTGGGCCCAGGGGTCCCGCTCAAACTAAGGCACCAGCCAAGGACAATACAGGAGGTAAACTTTAAACCCCTTCCCAGATCTAGCCAATGGTCAGAATATTCTCCACAGTTGAGTGGAGAGTGTGATACGACTTTCTCACGTACTCTGGTGCCTCACATTTGACCATGTCCCCTGGAGGGGGAGACCTGGTGGCACTCAGAGGAAGGACAGCAAGTAGCCAAGAAGAGACTTGATACCCTATGAGAATATATAGGGGGACGTAATCCCCCTCAGGAACAGTCATAGGGGAGGGGAATAATGGGAAAATGGGGGGGGGGGGAGGAATGGGAGGATACAAGGGATGGGATAAACATTGAGATGTAACAAGAATAAATTAATAAAAAAAAAAAAAAAAAAAGGTGGATGTCTCCGCTACTTTCCCTGAAATTTTCATACTGATATGAAGGACGAGTCTTTCCTGGAGCCACAAGGTGGTTGTTGCCTAGCTGTTCACACTAGCTCTGGGGGCCGAGCAGCAGCTCCGGGTAGACTGATGACCCTCATTAGCCTCTATTTCTTTCCAGCTATTACAGATGTTTGGCAGATCCAGATTCCTGAATCTCTGTCCCATAGCATGCCTGTTACTTTCTCCATATCTACCTCACGCAACGCATGAAACATATTGTAAGCTCTTCCTATAAAGTGCCTAGGAAAACGATTTATATAGGCCAAGTGCATAGTGCAGGTTGACTCTTCTTATTGTTAAAGATAAAATTGTTATGCAAGAATTGCATTACATGGTTCTATCGTTGTGTCTAGCAATAATGCAGACAAAATTTTGTTTGATACATTTTATTCTACTGCCTCATACCTATGAGCCTTTTGAGCACCAGTGAGGATAAAGCCACACAAGACATTTATTTGTGCTTTTTTCCTACACACGTAGACTCAGAGCCATTCAGATTCAAATTCTGGATTTGTGTATACCAAGCAAATACAATTCTTGGGAATGTGCTGTATGATCCAGGCATTTTTTTTTCCTAGTGTTTGTGTACAATAGATTTAACAGAAGGTTTTCCTACTTTACTGGTGGAAAACGTCAACAGGGTAATATAAAGACCTCCAGTCACTGTCCACATAAAACAGACAGTCTCAACTCAGAAAATAGGCTGTCCCGTCTAATCTATTAGTCAGCAATTTTCATTCCTTCCTTTTATCCTGGAAGCTATTGCTTTCAAACCAACCAGAATGTAACTAGGACAGCAGGGGAGGACTAAATGCTTGCTAAGGAAGTTTCTCAGGACGGCCACTCCTGAGACCCAGGTACAGCAGTCTTCCCATCCATCCGCACTGATTAGCATGCCTAGCCTGTGATGGCCCCTCCAAGGATCTCCTTCCCGTGTCTTTCTCTGTCCTCCCCTTGAGAGAAACTCAAGGCATCCCTTGGCAGGCCCGCTCTCCTGAGGATTCTTACATCTAAGCCACAGGACCCATTCACGATGTGTTCTAATAAAATCCAAGAGCTGGGATGACCCTAATACAACCGCAGTAGCTCCTACTAAACTCCCATAGTCCCTGGTCTTGCTACCTCACTGTACAGACTTTGCACAATGACTTTGGAGCTCCACCCAGGACATACTTTTGTCTGCAGAGAAAACTTCGTTTTTTTTTTTTGTTTGTTTTGTTTTTTTTTTTTTTTTAAATAAAACTCTGCTGCTCTTGGTTTTTAAATACTTTTACATGGTGATGTACTGTAGCCATTGCGAAGCTGCTGGGGGGCTTTTCTGTCTTTCCTGCATGGAATTCCTTGCATGAATTTGATGTCGGTTACCTTTAGCTTCCTTGATATCTTGACTGAAGCATCAAAGTTAATATGTACTTTTAAGGAACTGATAAGGCTTCTTATAGCACTAAAAAGTTCCAGAACCATTTTAGTGATTTTACAAAATGTATATTCTATGGAGATTTCAAGTTAAATATAACCAAGGCCACATAAAACCGTACACAATTTAGATTTTGGGTAATAGTTGCAAATTTAAAGAGGAAAAAAATGCCAAGCAATGAAGGCGAGCAAACATTACTGGCTGTCATTAGGAGGACAGTTTCTTAAATGCTGACTCTACAATTAGATTTTTAAAATGAAAGGGGAAGAAAGAATACTTATTTTACAATGAAGTACAATGACCTTTTAGCTACACAATTTGAAGTTCCACTAATGGATTTAGTTCCATCAGAAAGAAAAGTTCCATTTCATTTTCTGCCTATCATCTACAAATATAATACATTATAATGCTAATGGGAAATTAATTGTGTAACAGTGGAAATGAGTTTGCATAAAATTCATTTACTTGAAGATAGAAGCAATCGTATTTACCGAATCTGCAGTTAGCTGAAGAGTGGTAGGGAAAGAGACCCAGAAAACCCTTCAATGCAATGGGAAACAGCAGGGGGTTGGTGTGTGTGTGATTCAAACTGAAATTGGAAAATATGGACAAAAGTAATGCTTTCTCTCAGGATTAGTGTACTTAAATGCAAGGACATTGCAATGTAATTTGTAAATGTAAGCCACCTTCACTTTAAATCACGCAAACGCAGTGACCCTTTGACAAATGGGCTTCTAATTCCCATTAATGTAATTTTTAGACCACAGAATTATATTTCCAGAAGGGGTTTTTCACCAAAGATAATAGAAATGCATTCTTTTGTGCATGGAAATATTTAGTTTTTTTCTGAATATCTGCTATCAGTTTCACTATATTACCAAATCAATAGTTCCTCATTTTGAACAAGGAAGATTTACAGTGTTTTCTCTGTGTAAAATAATGATTTATTTAGTGAACTCACCTCAGTGCACACAGCATGTTACCTACCCTCAATAGATTATGTGGATTAGAAGACAACAGTGTAGTTGTTACTGATTTGGCAAAATACTGGGCAAAGCTTGAATGTCTATAGTCTTCCCAACTTGGGAGGAAACTAATCTTTGTATGAAACTGGCTTTTGAAATGAACATTGTACCAAAAAGCTACACTTCTGTAAGCCAAAGTCTCTCTTCTCTCTCAAACTCATTCATATATATGTGATATATCTATATATAGTTATATATTATTTATCTATATACAGTATTTCTTTATATATATCTATATATGTGTGTGTATATATATATCTCACTCCTTCATCACTCCTCTCTTTTTCTACATGCTCACACACACCCCTGAAAGAGTCAGGGTGAAATTAAAAAAAGGAAAAAAACTCAGCCATAAATAAACAATTATGGAAAACTTGTAGGATATACATTTAATATACAAGTGTAAATTAATTTCTACATAGCAGAAGTGAACAATTGGAATTTGACACAAAAACACATTACTATTTATGTTAGAATCTCCAAAATAAAATCCTTAGGTCTAACTTTAGCAAAACAGATATGTGAGGAAAGATCTAGAAAAGGAAAATTCGAAAGCTCTGCTAAAAGAACTCTTAATAACAAGTCAACAACAAAGCCCTAAGATAAAAATGGAACAGTACTCCATGTTAAAAAAATATCAAGAAACATTTTTTAAAATTCAGGTATCATTTCTTTTCAAGGAAGTCTGCAAAAATTGATTCAATCCTATTTTTAAAAAACAACAAGTTTTTTGTGGATAGTGTTGAGTATATTTTAAAGAAAATGTTAGAAAACTGAGATATAAACCTGTATAATTTAATACGCAACCTCAGCAATAATTGGGTGATATTGTCAAAATCATAAACAAATAGATAAATGGAACAGAACAAAGAGCTTCAAAATATACCTTCTACACTCGACTGAGTTTGACAAAGAACAAAGCCCAAACAATGGAAACAATGAAACAGAGGAGAAACAATGCAGGCTTTGCAAAATAAATAAAATTAAATTAAATACCTTCTACCCTGAGTAATGCCCATGAAAACCTTCCCTTACTAGGAAATTGGGACAGAGGGGAGGACATCCTATTGGGACTCTAGATGAGAGAAGCATGGGAGAATAGCAAAGTAGAAGGATCCAGAGGGTCCTAGAAACCTACAAGTAGAACATTATGATAGGCAGATTTGGGCCCAGGGGGCCCGCTCAAACTAAGGCATCAGCCAAGGACAATACAGGCAGTAAACTTTAAACTCCTACCCAGATCTAGCCAATGGACAGGACATTTTTCACCATTGAGTGGAGAGTGGGGTCTGACTTTCACACAAACTCTGGTGCCCCATATTTGACCACGTCTCCTGGAGGGGGAGACCTGGTGGCACTCAGAGGAAGGATAGCAGGTTACCAAGAAGAGACTTGATACCCTATGAGCATATACAGGGGGAGGAAATCCCCCTCAGGAACAGTCATAGGGGAGGGGAAAAGGGGGAAAATGAGAGGGAGGGAGGGAAGAAAGGGAGGATACAAGGGATGGGATAACCATTGAGATGTAGCAAAAATAAATTAATAAAAAATTAAAAATTAAAAAAAATAAAATAAAATGCTTGATCAGCTAGATAGGCACCAGCAAATAATAAATCTGGATATAGACCTTACTGTGTTCACAGAACTGTCTTAAAATGAGTTATAGACCTAAATGTAAACTGTGAGACAAAGATAACATGGGAGAAAACTTGGAAATGGGTTTGACACTGATATTTTTAGGTAAAGCCCTGCAAGCCATAGAAGGGAAGAGACAGCACATCAGATTTTCTTGGGACTGAAACTTCTGAGAAAGATAGTGCCATAGACAAGAGACACAAGCTGCAAAATGGAGCAAAATATTTGTCAAGGCTTGATTAGGTAAAGACATGCTTCTAAAACAAAGGGCCTAACAATAAGAACACGAGCAACTGACTGTAAAATGGGCAAATGTTCCGAACAGAGCAAATTAAAAAAAAAAAAAAAAAAAAAAAAAAAAAAAAAAAAAAAAAAAAAAGGAGTTCATACAATGCTGCTTGCATGTCTTTTGCCGGGGCCACTGAGAAACAAAACCCTGAAAGAAAACTACCTCTTCTCTTCTCTCAGCATCTATGAGGCGACAGTAGCTCCTTAGCTAAGTGGAGAAGGGGAACAGATTTTATACCCACCTCTTCACTCCATTCTGGGGTTCTGTCTGGCTAAACTTGCACAGATTGTCTGCACATTGTGTCTGTAAAACACCACTTAATTGGGTTTATCCACTGCCTCTCACTCCTACAATATTTTCTCCATCTTTTCTCTGTAGTGATTCCCTGGAATAGAAGGTAGGTGATACAAACGTTCCTGTGAGTGTTGAGCATTCCAGTCTCTTATTCACTGCATGTTAAAGAACTTGGGTAGACAGTGCCTGTCTCGTTAGAGCTGCTATTGTTATGAGGAAACACTATAACCGAAGCAACCTGGGAGAGAAAGGAGTCAGGAAAGGCACACAGACAGCACAGGAGCCTGGAGGATCTAATGCAGACATCATGGAGGTGTGCTGCTTACATGGCTTGCTCATCCTACCTTCTTATAGAACCCAGGGTTGCCAGCCCAGGAATGACCCACATCAGGCTGGGCCTTTATCCTTAATCACTAATTAAGAAAATGCCCTACATTCAGATCTTATAGGGGTATTTCTTCGATTGAGGCTCCCTCCTTTCAGATAACTCCAACAACTCCAACTTGTGTCAAGTTGACACAAGACTATCCATAGCAGTGTGTCCCCGTCCCGCGGGTTTAGTTATTCAGGTTCTCGAAGAGGGTCGCGGCCTGTGAATGAAGAATAGGAGGGAGAGAGACACGACTCTAGAAAGGAAGTCTTATCAAGAGTCATTTACAGAAAGCAGGTGTATGATTTTTAAAGTGTGCTTCAGGAAGGGCGGGGGAAGGAGGGAGAGCAGTGGGAAAGTACAGAATCTTCTGGGGTAGGAACCCCTGGGACAATGTGTGGGGCAGGGGGAGGAGACAGGTGGCCCCGCGGTCCTCTCCCAGAGACCACAGCACGTCAGATGTTCATGTACCATGACTTCTGAGAAAGGCTACAAAGCCACGGTACACTGAGTATTCCTTTTCTCAGGGCCAAGGTCCCTCTCCTGGGGCCAAGCACGACGTTTGTGGTTTGTCCATTGCCAGGCAAAATGTTTGATAAGTTCTTTCTGTATAGGCTGGCTGGAAAGGGTCAGCTGGAGTTCAACGCAACCAGGGTCTCTCAGCTCAGCCAGGGTCTCTTGGCTCCCAACATCTCCCCCTTCCCTATTTAATAAGGGCCCAGCATACCACATGCCAAGGAAGGTCTCACACATTCCCGAGAGCGCTCGCCATCGGGGTGGCGGAAGGCGAAAACTGGTGCCACATGTGGGCGCAGTACTTCGCAGCTCTCCATAGGGTGTTATATAGGCAGTGAGCTTAGGAAAAGGAAATGGTCCGATCAAGGCTGGAGCATGTCTCAGAGCCAACCGATCGAGGACCATCTTAGAGGTGCCACTCAGTGCCATCCTGCGTGCAATCGGCAAGCTTCCCTGCGGGGTGCAATGGCCACTAGGTGCACGCAGATATAGGGTACCTTACGACGTGCAATGGCAACCAGGGCCAGTCGAGTGCAAAGGCCACGCAGAGAGAAGAGAGAGAGAGTCACTGCAAGTTAGTTATGTAGGACTTACAGGCAGCCTGCCAGGCCTGGGGGAATGATCTGACCTCTAAGGCAAAAAGGCTGTGCGGTAAGAACTGAGGATGATGGGAAGGGGTTTGATGAGGTTACCAGAAACGCCTGGGGCAGAGTCGAGCCCTCCATTTGGCATCGCGTAATGCCTGGAAATGTAGGGGTTGTCCATAGGGCTGCTGTGAAGGCTGTTGGACCCTTGAAGTCTCTGTTTCGGAGGCATTATTTTTAAGATCTTCTGAGGAGAGGCGGTAGTAATGGACCTGTATATTCTTGGTAGCAGAGTCTACCTGGCTTTTAACAAAGGTGGTTAAATGATGGAAGGCCCAAGGTCCAAAAAAAAGGAGGAGGAGGATCCCCACAAAGGGACCCAGGAGGCTGGGCAAGAGGGCAGAGAGCCAGGGGGAGGAGGAAAACTAATTTTGATACCAGGATTCTTGTTTCTCTCTGGCTCGCCGACATTCCTCCAGAGCCTTGGAAACTTTGTCAAGGCTCTTTTGTGCTAAGCCTGTTTTACTGACATAGAAGCAACATTCCTCTTTAAGAGCAGCACAGAGCCCCCCCTCCTTGAGGAAAAGGAGGTCAAGGCCTCTGCGGTTTTGAAGAACTACCTCTGCAAGGGAATCAAGGGAGTCCTTTACCTCCTGAATCCCATCTCTCATATTAGAAATATCTCTATCAATAATTGTCTGGGGTTCAGCAAAACCTTGTTTGGAGGTCACCAGGGAGGCAATTCCTGTACCTGCCCCCACTGCACCAAGGCCCAAAATAGTGGCTATGGTGAGGGTCGTAATGGGCTCTCTCTTAGATCGGGGGTGGATGGAGACGCCCTTATCTATAAAGTTCAGGAAATCTTCAGGGTTGTGGACAGAGAAGCGAGGGAATAAGAGGACCATCACACACCAATCACGTTTGTGGATAAATAAAGGGGTAAAGAGAAAAGAGGCCAGGCCTGAAGAGCAGGCAAAATAAGTACCATTAGGGGCCAAGGCGAATTGGAAGGTGGTATTTAATACAAGAGTCTGATTGTGAACTTCCAATAGGTCTCTGGGGGGAAGCATATTTGGGCCCAGAAGGCAAGTGCCGAAGCCAGAAATAGATTGAACTGTAATGGAGTTGTCAGGTTCGGACGTGGAAAGGGCGGGAGGTGTCTCATTGGTAAAGGAGGGGGTGGAAAAGAGCGCGATGCCCTCATAGTAAGGGGGGTGGGGGAGAAACATATCCAACATTCTGGGTAAGTGGAGGAGTTGGCACTTTTAAGGGTCTGGATAGAGGCATTAGCGAGATCAATAATGAGTTCTGCAGTACTAGGGGGACCAACAGGGATGGTGGGTTGGAACAGGGTAGGGAAAAAAGAGTGGAGGGTGGCAGAAGGATGAGGGGTTGGCTGTGGCTTAGGAGCAGGAGGCTTAGGGGCGGCTGCTACAGGCTTATGAAGCATATTATTGGGGCCTGCAGAGGCAGCATTTTTATTGGGGACTTCTTTTAAGAGCCTGATTTTAAAGGTTAATCCCATGTCATAACCTACTTTATAAAGGCGTAGGCCCCACTCAAAGCCTCTGTCAGTCCAAATTTGACGTTTACCTGGGGCGGTGAAGGAGATGGATAAGGGATTGCACCAACCGAGGGTGGCGGAACGAGCGCTATTGCAAAGGTTTTTTAAGCCATCAGGCGTATAGTAATTATTAACTTCAGGGTGTATCCAAGAACTAGTGACAGAGATATAATCCCAGGGGGAAGATGGCTTCCAATAAGTGGTTCCCGATGTCTCACATCCCCAGGAGGCACAAAAGAAATCATTAGAGCCTCCGCACTTGTAATTATTGGTCCGGGGACGATGAGAAGTGCCAGGGCAAACATATAGGCCTCCATTTAGTCCCCAGTACCCTTGTCTTCTTAAAGCCTTATGAAGCAGTATTCGTTCTAAATCATTGCGGCATCCGATATAGTCTTTTCCTCTTATGGGCTGTTCGGGAGCCTTAGACTCATGCGTGGGCCAAAAAAT
Source organism: Acomys russatus (assembly GCF_903995435.1). Lineage (NCBI taxonomy): Eukaryota > Metazoa > Chordata > Mammalia > Rodentia > Muridae > Acomys > Acomys russatus. Next base: position 8,302,544 of record NC_067162.1, read on the forward strand.
GTTCTCAGTACCCCAGTCGAGGTTAGCCCCGAGTGCCAGTGCACAGAGGTCTACTTGGAGGACCGGCCAATGGGGCTGAGCTCCCAAGTGGCTACTGGAATTAACGATGTCACCAGCCTGGTTTACAATGACCCATGTGTAATTGAATATCACATAGGGATTATAGTGGGGGTGGGAGAGGGGAGTACTCGCCACTGGGCTCAGGAGGACGAGGAAGAAAATGTGCAGGGACATTCTAGGAGAAAACACATTTATTGATCTTTCTTAGGGATTTTCCCTGGGGAGGTCATTGGGTTAGCCAGTTTGATTAGCCTTTCAGGAAGCCATCGAGCATTTTGTTGAGTCTGGTCATAGACACAGGCATGCCCTTTGCCCCAAATGAGCACAGGATCTGGTCCATGCCATTGATGAGTCAATGGATCTTTCCATAGTACTTGAGCATAAGTATCGGCAGTTGAAGGATGCCAGAATCTATCGGCAGCCGACTTTCCCTGTCTATCAAGGGTTAAAAAATTAAGGACAAATAAGGCATGATTTAATAAATTTTTATGATTATTATTGATGGGGCATAATATCCCCCCAGAATTTTTGAGTTTTAAAATCATATTTTTTAAGGTTTGATGAGCTCTTTCTACTACGCCTTGTCCTTGGGAATTGTAGGGAATTCCAGTAACATGTTTAATTTGTAATTGGGCGCAAAAGTTTTTAAAGGAGGAGCTAGTATAGCCAGGCCCATTGTCTGTCTTAATGGTGGAGGGCCGGGGCATAACTGTGAGGCAGGAAAGAACATGGCTGATTACATTCTTTGTAGCCTCCCCGGACTGAAGGGTGGCGTAAAGGAATCCACTAAAGGTGTCTATAGACACATGGATGTATTTTAGTTTTCCAAAAGGGGCAAAATGGGTAACGTCCATTTGCCACAACTCTCCTGGGGTGAGTCCCCGAGGGTTAACTCCCAGATGTGGCTCAGGGAGGAAGGTAATGCAGTGTTGACACTGATGTACAATCTGTCGGGCCTGTTCCCTGGTAATGGAGAACATTTGTCTCAGGGTTTGAGCATTTAGGTGGTGTAGTTGATGAGCCTGTTGGGCCATTTGAAGGGGGTGCCGTTCTTGGGATAACAGAATTAAGAAGCTGTTTCTGGTGGCTAGATCGGCCAAATGATTGCCCCTGGCTAAAGGTCAAGGCAGACCAGTATGGGCACGAATATGTCCAACAAAGAAGGAGCATGTCCTTTGCTGGATACTTTTTTGGATTTTAGCAAAGAGGGGGAAAGCATTAGTATCTGGCTGAATAAAGGGCACAGTTTCTAACAAAGGAATGGAGCAAGCAACATAAGCGCTGTCTGTATATAAATTAAAGGGGCGGTCTTGTAGGGTTTGGAACACTTGGAAGACCGCAGTCAGTTCCACTAGTTGAGCAGAAGATAAATTAGTCTGAAACCTGGTAGTTTGTCCATCAATAACATAGGCAGCTACACCGGAGCAGGAGCCATCAGTAAAAACTAAGGGGGCTTGTGGGATAGGGGTACTCTTGATATGTTTAGGAAAAATTAGGGCTTGTTTACTGAGAAATTGGATAAGTTTGTCAGAGGGGAGATGGTTAACAATCTTTCCCTGGAAGGAAAAGCAATTGACGGCCCAGTCATCGGATGTTTGTAGTAGCCATTGGATTTGGGCGGGGCTATAGGGTTGGCTGACTATGTCTGGGTCTTTTCCAAATATTTTAAGGGAACTCTCTCTTCCCAACCTGAGTATTTTGGCCACTAGGAGGGGATATAGGGAAAGGACTTTTGAAGGGGTAGCGGGTAAATGTAACCAGTATAACGGTTTATTTTGCCTTAGCAAACCTGTGGGCGAAAAGGTGGTGGGGAGGATAAACAGCCAGAGAGGGGAAGAGGGGGAGTAATATGAAATGGTCTGATTTGAAATAGCAGCCTCAACAACCTGTAAAAATTTTATAGCCTCAGGGGTCAGTTGTCGAGGGGAAGAGGGGTCAGAATCACCCTGAAGAATAGAAAAAAGGGGCTTAAGATCTCCAGTGGTGAGTTTTAAATAGGGGCGCAACCAGTTAATGTCCCCCAGGAGCTTTTGGAAATCATTTAGGGTGTGTAAAGAATCTCTTCTAAGTTCCATCTTTTGAGTGAAAATCTTATGAGAATGTAATTCATATCCTAAAAACAAATAAGGGGGCTGAAGCTGAACCTTTTCTGGCGCAATATGGAGCCCAAACTCTTGGAGTCTGGCTACTAGGGAGGACGCAACTCGCAGGAGCTCCTCACCATCCGCTCCCGCCAAAAGGATATCATCCATGTAGTGGATAAGGTAGAGATCAGGATGTTCAAGGCGAAAGGGATCTATGGCCTGGGCCACATACTTTTGGCAAAGAGTAGGGCTATTAGCCATACCTTGGGGGAGTACCTTCCACTGGAAGCGAGGGGAGGGCCCTACACAATTAACAATGGGTAGGCTAAAGGCAAAGTGCTTGCAATCCTCCGGATGTAAAGGGATGCAAAAGAAGCAGTCCTTAAGATCAATAACAATTTTTGAAAATCCCTTGGGAATGGCGACAGGGGAGGGGAGTCCTGGCTGAAGGGCTCCCATGGGAATCATAGTTTTATTTATTTCTCTAAGGTCTTGTAGAAGACGCCATTTACCCCCTTTTTTCTGGATGACAAAAATGGGGGTGTTCCAAGGAGACATAGAGGGCTCAATATGGCCTGCGGACAGCTGTTCCTGCACTAACTGCATTGCCGCAGTGAGTTTTTTGTTGGGGAGGGGCCATTGGTCGATCCAGACAGGGGAGTCATTTCTCCAAGTAATCTTATCAGCCTGGAGTGCAGGGGGAGCAACGGCCCTTATAAAAAAGAAGTGCGGTAACCCAATACTGTTCGATCTAGTTTGGGAGTGGTCTGGACAGGGGTTGGGCATCCCTGACTATTTTTGCCCAAGCCCTGACCGGGGAGGAATCCCTGATCTAACATTTGTTGTGTTACAGTAGGAGAGGGGCTGAAAAGGTAAACTCCCATCTGGGTTAATATATCTCGCCCCCAAAGGTTGACAGGCAGGCCAGGGACGATGAATGGCTGAACACAGCTCGTATTGCCATCAGGATCCTCCCATGTCAGAATCTGGGAGCTTTGGAGGGTGTTGGTGGATACGCCTATACCCTGGAGGTGGGTTAGGGAGGGCTGGCATGGCCAAGAGGAAGGCCAGAAGGCCTGAGATAAAACAGTGGAATCTGCTCCTGAATCGAGAATGCCTTCAAAGTATTTGCCATTAAGTTTAAGTTTAAGGTGTGGGCATTCTTTGGTAATCTTTTGGACACAATAAATGTCAGAGGATCCGGGAGCAGAGGGCCCCCTGGGCGGCCCCAATGCAGGCGTAGAGGTATCGAGAGGAAGGGGTAGGGCCTGAGCAATACGTTGGCCCTGACGGATGGTGAGGGGCCCTCTCGTGGAGGAGGCCAAGATTTTAATCTCCCCAGTGTAATCATTGTCTACAAGGGAGGGGAAAATGGTAATGCCCCGAAGAGCCGCAGAGGCACGCCCTAGGATTAAATAATAGGTTTTAGGCGGCAGGGGTCCAAAGACTCCTGTGGAGATGAATTGAATGCCTGAGTCAGGATTTAATATTGTGTAGGCGGAGGCACAGAGGTCCAATCCTGCACTTCCGGGGGAGGTGTGGCAAAGGCTTGTGGCATTTGGGGCAGGGGCTGAGGGGGAGGCAACAGTGGGCTGGATTGTGGCTGGCTGACCCCCGAGGCTGGCAGGAATTGAATGGGTTCTGGGGCCTGGGGCTGGCCCCGCACCCCGTTTCCTGGGCGAGGGGGGAGAGGATTACCCAAGACATTGGTTTTGGAGTGGCAGGTGTTAGCCCAATGTTGGCCACGGTGGCAGTGGGGGCAGACCCCTGTGGGGGATGGGCGGCCCATACCAGTAGCAGCGGGGGGAGTAGGGAAAAGTTTAGATTGGGGGCAATTTTTGACAAAATGACCTAGCTGTCCACAGCGGAAGCAGGGCTGATTGTTAGGCGGGGCCCCCGCTACAGCTCCCACAGCAAGGCTGACAGCCTGGGTGACTTTATGGGTAAAGGGATCTACCTCTCGGCAGTGCTGAACCATCTCATCAAGATCTTTACCTTTGTATTTTCCTCTGAGGGCAGCCTTGCAGGCAGAATTAGAATTTTCATAGGCAAGTTGGTTTAGTAATTTATTTTCATTTTGGCCAGGGCCAAGAGACCTTTCAGCGGCTTCAAGAAGGCGAGCCACAAAGTCGCTGTAACTCTCCTGTGCTCCCTGAACAATCTTAGTCAGAGGAGAGAGAACGGATCCCTGGGTGGGAATCGCCCTCCTAGCGGCCATGGCGGCGGAGGAGGACTGAGCCAAAAGTCCCAGGGAAAACCCTTTTTGTTTATCATCAAGAGCATATCTGCCTTGTCCAAGAAGCTTATCCAATGTCCACCGTCTGGTGGAAGCACGGCTACTCTGGCTGTTAGACCATGCTGTGGAGCGGCAGCGTTCTGACCAGTCTGCGCGCCAAGAGAGAAATTGGCCCCTTGTCAATACGGACTGGGCGACAGTAGTCCACTCATTGGGTGTGAGATACCCGCGCCACTGAGGCTCTCAAGCAGGGAGAGGGTAAATGGAGCATTGGGACCGTAACTTCTGACAGCAGCGTTTAACTTTTCCAATTTTTTGAAAGGGAGTTTGCGATAAACAGTAGGAGCGGGTGCCCGATCATCAGCGTCACTTTCACTTTCACTGTTTACATTGTCGGGGTCAGATTGCTCCGCCTCGGAGTCAGAATGGAGATTAATGAGGGGAGGAGGGTCCCTGCGAGCGGACCGCCGCGAGGCAGAGGCGGGAGGGGGGAGTCGGGAAGGTGTGGGAGGGGGAGGAGGCGAAAGGCCAGCAGATCCGGAAGCGGAAGATTGCGGCGGAAGAGTAGGAGGCGGGGCAGTCTCTCGGCCAGACTCAGGGGCCGTCTGGGAGCGTGTAACAGGGAAGGCGAGACAGACGGAAGGCGGGTCTGAAAGGGGAGGCGAGCAGAGAACGAAGAGGCTAAAGAGGCGGTTTTGAAGTTGGAGGACTTCCGTAAGGTCTTGGATCTGCTGCGTCAGGCAGGATTTCATAGCGGTGAGTGCAGTGAAAGGCAAAGGGGGCGTGGCAGGCAAAGAGGCAGGCGCGCGGGCCGGCGGAGCAGCCGACTCTGGGGCAAGGGAGGCCACTCTTCGGAGTGGTAGTGGGCGGCTTTTTCTTCAAGGGTCGCAGCGTCTCTGGGATCTAGGGGGTCGTCACCATTCTGGGCAAGGAGCACGGCGGGTGGAGCAGAGGGAGAGTTTTTGGTCGCAGGAAAGACAGGGGCACAGAAAGGAGAGCAGCCACGGTCTGCAGGAGAGAGAGGGTCATTATAGGCGGATCAGAAAGAAGGATAGGAAGGGGTCGTAGAAGAAGGAGGCGGCGGCTGGGGAGGTTCTGAAGATGGGTCGACAGGGGAGTCCTGAGGGATATCTATGAAGGTGAAAGGAGAAGAGGCAGGGGCAGAGGTGCGAGAGGAGGAGCGAGAAGGCGGCAGGGAAGACTTGAGACAGTACTCTGCTACAGAAAGGAGTTGTTTGTGTCCAGTCTCCGAATCGGAGGCTTGAATAATATCACGGATGAGACCCCAGTATGAAAAAAATGTTGTGTCCTAGGGCCTCATTCCCATCCCTAGTTATGAGGACATTTAAATCACGACCGACTCGCTGCCATTTGTGTGAATCTATGGTCGGCCCATCAATAATGAACCAGGGACATTTCTCATCGACAAAAATGAAAAATTCAACCAAATGTTTCTTTTTAACCCTTATGCCTCTCTCTCTGAGTGCATCTTTTAGGCCTTTGATGAATTCTGCCTCTTTAGACAAAGTTTTACCCATTCTGAGAAACTGGACAGATGACTCACCTAATAGTTGAAGCGGCCGGGCGAGCGGCGACAACCATGAAGTTACAGGGGCGATCGCGATCTTAATCTGTCCGTGGGGCGACCCGTACTCCGACAACCATGTTGGGCGCTACTGTCCCCATCCTGCGGGTTTAGTTATTTGGGTTCTTGAAGGGGGTCGCGGCCTGTGAATGAAGAATAGGAGGGAGAGAGACACGACTCTAGAAAGGAAGTCTTATCAAGAGTCATTTACAGAAAGCAGGTGTATGATTTTTAAAGTGTGCTTCAGGAAGGGCGGGGGAAGGAGGGAGAGCAGTGGGAAAGTACAGAATCTTCTGGGGTAGGAACCCCTGGGACAATGTGTGGGGTGGGGGGAGGAGACAGGTGGCCCCGCGGTCCTCTCCCAGAGACCACAGCACGTCAGATGTTCATGTACCATGACTTCTGAGAAAGGCTACAAAGCCACGGTACACTGAGTGTTCCTTTTCTCAGGGCCAAGGTCCCTCTCCTGGGGCCAAGCACGACGTTTGTGGTTTGTCCATTGCCAGGCAAAATGTCTGATAAGTTCTTTCTGTATAGGCTGGCTGGAAAGGGTCAGCTGGAGTTCAACGCAACCAGGGTCTCTCAGCTCAGCCAGGGTCTCTCGGCTCCCAACAGCAGTGCACCCTCTAGATACCATAGACTCACAAATGACAAATCCCAGTGCCAGGAATGGCTTGTTATTAGCAGGTGGGGTCCTATGGATCCATGAATATTACAATGACTGTTGCTATTATTTTTGGTTATCCTCTAGAGTGTGACAGTAAGACCTTTTTTTTTTTTTTTTTTTTTTTTTTTTTTTTTCCAAAGGGACCGCATATTTGAGTAATAGACCATGGAGGAATCAAGCTTGTATCTGGAAGCTTAATCCCTAATGATCAGATTTCATCATGTATGAAGGCACTAAGCATGCCACCAGAGGAGCAAAGTGGCCATCAGCCTTACCCAGCTGTTCATCCTAAAAGCTACAGTAATGGCTGGCCTGATAAGACATACCAACTGGGGACTGGAGAGATGGCTCAGTGGTTAAGAGCACCACCCGCTCTTCCAAAGGTCCTGAGTTCAATTCCCAGCAACCACAGGGTGGCTCATAACCTTCTGTAATGTGATATGGCGCCCTCCCCTGGCTTGCAGGAGTACATACAAGCAGAGTACTGTATACATAATAATAAATAAATCTTTTTTTTTTAAAGGACATACCAACTGGCACAAATGTCGTGGGAATAAACTACTGCTTTCTCATTGGGTTTATGGTCCACTCCATAAGGGGCATCACCTACCTATGCCCACCATTGCGGATAGAAGGGCCCTAGGGGAGAATCTACTACCATGTACTGCTAAATGGACATGTCTCCTAATGGTGTAATGTTACGTCTATAGAGTAGTGCATTTCTCAGCTTTAATCAGAGAAGCTATGTTCTGAAGTAGATGGCAGTTAACAAATTAAAATTTAAAGACAGAACCCTCCTTTTGGGGGAAAAATCATCAAGTATACTTTGAAGCACATTCTGCTTCAGTAGAGTGTATTTTTTTTTTGTTGTTGTTGTTGTTGGGAGATCATCATGCCATATGCAAATAAAAGCCATCTGGCTGTTTTATGGGTTCCCCAGATGCTCAGGTATCTGAGTGACAAATACAGCAAACATACAGCAGTTGGTGTGAGAAGCCTGAAGCAAGTCTTGCATTTCCAATGTAAGATGATGCACACTTCCAGGTTTGAGAGTCAAGAAACAAGTCTATTACATTTTCTACCTGGATCTCTGATTAACAGATGAATATCTCTTTGGGGAGGGATGTGCACGTGCACGTTTGCATGTCTCTCTCTTTCTCTCTGTGTTGTAATTTTAATATACATGGAAATAAGCTGTTACAAGGAAAGAATTGCTTTTGTAACTTCTCTTTTATTTTTTTTTAAACTTGTGATATTTATTTGCATGACTGAGGTGCAATTGATCAAATTTCTAGCCTGAACATTTTCATTAACTTTCTCTCCAACCTCTCCTTCTCAACCTCTTTTTATTTTGCGTTTTGCAGAAAAAAATAATTATAAAGGCTTTTTTTTTTTTTTTTGTGATATCTAAGTAAAGGAAAGTCGCATTTAAACAGGGAAATTACTTTGTTGAAGCAATTCTGGGTAAATTTTTTTATTTTTCATTACCATGTCTGGAATACTGAAAAGACAGGATTCCTTTTAGGAGTGCTACAGTTTCAAATAGGCTATTTACAATTGTACAATTTAGACACTTCTCAGGGTTCATAAGAGAACTGTTCTGGTTTGAAGACAAAATGCTTTAACAGGTTCATGTATTAAATACTTGGTGCCCTGCTGCTCTCTTCACTTTTGGGAGACAGTGGAAATCTTGGAGACTCGACTCCTCCGGAAGACATAGATTTCTGAGGTGTGCTTTTGAAGATAGTGTCTGTGCTCGATCTTCTGTCTTTCCGACGTGTCTCATCTATTGGTGGTTGTTATGAGGTTAACAGTCTCTGCTACAGGTTTTCTCACCAGAGTGTTCTGCCTCATGGAAACCCAGAGTCACGTGATCACGACTGAACTCTCTGAAGCCGTTTGGTCAAAATGATGCACTGTCAACTAACAGAAGAGCCTTCGAGTTAATTCAGACAGTGTTAAGAGGAGCCATATTTCCTTCAACTACCACACACAAGGCATCCTTTTATAGTATCACTAAAGGATTATGAGTCTTGGTGTTATGAGCATTCAGGCAAATAGATGTGTGTTTGCTCGAAAGCTTATGGCTCAATTTGTGGCTGTAGGAGTGAATTTCTGCCCTCGGGGCTTTGTTTGACATGAATATACACTCATCATGTCCATGCGCTGCTGAGGAATTCTCTAGACCAGTTTTCTTTTCTGGATTTCTGCCACACAGAGTTTGCAATAAATTATTTTTAATGAATTCCCATTTTCTAAAAAAAAACACTCCAGATTGTTGGCTGCCCTTTGTGCCGTGTGGACTTAACCAATTTAACAGTGGGTGTTGGATATGTTTAGTGTTTAAAAAATAATGATCACAGAGGAGGAGTATGGAGCACCACTTCCCTGGGGCTAAGTGGATGATTACAATCAAGACCAAGCTGTGCTATTTGCTTCCTCTCTTATGAAGGTCGTGCTCAGTGAACAGCGCTGTGTTGCAAAATCTTCAGGTTCAGAAGGGAGTTTTGTTGTTTTGATTTTGTGAAGTGTACAGAACGGTATCCAGCGTGTTTTCAAGTGGACAGAAGGATGTAGTCGTGGTACATTTTCTTAAGAATGGCTTCATCATAAGCTTGCACCTGCCTCAGTATTTTATTCCGTTTTCTCTGAGAGCAGCATTGGAAACATTCTAGGTAAATTAGGATATAACTTAAAGTATTTGTTTGGAGTTACTTGGAAACAGTTCTTCCATCAGGGAACTATTTTTTTCCATTTTGAGCTAATCGCTAGTTCCTAAGAGGTTGGCTGAGCACTCTCCCCACATCCTTCTTGGGTCTTTCCCCTGATTTTTTTCTTTGTTCATGGAAGCACCATCTTATACTCAGTGAGTACCCTGGATTTTTTTTAAGGACCCTGGCATTCCACTCTCCTATTAGAATAAGAACCTGTTTCTCCTACTGCCCAATGCTACCCCCCACAGAACTATAGGTTCTGTTTTCACCCCAGCGATGACTCAGAACTCACCAATTTTAGTTAAACTCTTCTGTTGGGTTTTCCCTCACTATCTAGGGACTACAGCCATTGTCCTGCTTTTTAAGTATAATTTACTGAATCGTTTCTTGTAAACACTTTGAAAATATCAGTGAAAATGATGACGGCATCACTTACATTATAACTTGACCTCTATGCTACTATTCCCTGATCCCTTTGATACAAGATAGAATCGATGTGTGAGGAACTAGGACAGGAGACATATCCATTCTGAGCGTTCACTATGCCTTGTCAAAGACTTAATCTCAATTGTCAAAATGCATGCTTTTTAGCACACCCTTGCAGTGGTTTTGCATAAAATGAGGAGGTTATAAGTGTAGCAGCACACAGTTCTGTAGCCCCACACATACCAAGTCATATTCACTTAACACATAAAGCATGCTGACAGGAGAGTGCTTATGCTCAAAGTAGATGTCAAAGGCTCCGTGTGTGTGTGTGTGTGTGTGTGTGTGTGTGTGATATGTATGCAATTCTATCATCTATTTTATGTGATAGGCAAGAGCAAATTCAAATAGCAACAGATTTCTCATGCTTCTAAAGAGTCATTTAAATATTGGGGAAGGGCCATGGCCACAACTTTAACTTGTACATGAAAGCAGGGTCTAGTCTCATTTCTATTGCCCTAATAAGACACTCCAATCAAAAGTAACTCGGGAGATAAAAGAGTCTAAGTGACTTATATTTCCAGATCATAGTACATCACTGAAGGTAGTCAGGGCAGGAACCTGAAGTCAAGCCCACTTTCTGTTTTACGCAGAATTCCTCTAGATCAGGTAACTCACACCCAAGTGAGTAGAGCATAAACTACAGAGGAAATTGTGCTTCTTAGCTCACATAGACATATCCTCAGCTGGCTTCCTCATACAGCCCAGGACCGCTTGCCCAGAAGATTGTATCACCCACAGAGGGCTGCCCCTCCATTACCAGTTAGCAGTCAAGACAATCCCCCACCCACGTGTCCACAGGCCAATTTGGTTTAGAAAATTCCCCAACTGAGGTTCTTTTCTGAGTCAGTCTCTAATATGTGTGAGGTTGACAGTTGAAGCTAACTAGGATAAGCAGTAACTTGGTTTCAATAAAACTATATATTTAGCTATCTGATAATGGTTGATAAGATTTAGAACAGTTAATAAAGCTATAATAGTTGTTTTTAAGTACATCAACTATTTCTATCAACTTTATCTTATGTAAGACACTTAGTATTGAATTCCAGCCATGCATACTGTTAACACGAGCTTCAGTTGTAAGAAGTACACTGGAATTCGATATTTGGCTCCTAACCATCAACAGAGGATGTATTCTTAAGCAAAAACTGAGGCTAGACCCTGCCCTGAGGTCCTTGGACCAATAAAGGAGACCTTTGAGGTAAGGCCACTGTTCATTTCAAAATCACTGGATAAGCAATGCTTGGCTGTCTGATGTCTGTGGCAACAACACAGCTTTGATAGCCTAAGAACAGATAGGAGCACAAACATAATATAAAGTTAGCCTTCCAAATTTCATGGAAAGCAATGAAAACAAAACATATATGAAAGGGTAAGAACAGAGTTATTGGTTTTGAAAAGAATATTTTTTTACTGAAAACAGATGATTTACTATATTGTATGTTAACTTTTATTTGTATGCCTTACGTAGAAGAACAAGATGAAGGCAGATGAAGATTCATACACCCAAAGCAGCATATGCTATTATTTATGTACTGAGTCATTCCTAGGGCTGAGAAAAAAGATTTATGATTTTGCATGAATTTTGAAGCAGATACAATAAATTTCTAGATAAAGGAGGAACTATGGAAGCAAAAGAAAATATTTGCAAAATTATAGGTGAGTTAGAACATTACGTATTTTGGAAAGAACATATTTATTGAAGAAATTGTTTTATAGACTTTTGTAGAGAGAAGAGTTACTGAGACTTTCTTTGTCACATGAATCTTCTTCCTTATAGCCAGAGATGATGGACAGCAGGTGTCTCCTCTCATCTGTCAGGGCTTTGTTAGCCACCTTGTTGCTTGTGTAGTTCTTTACTGTGTTTTCCAGAATCATGAAGAGACGCATAGTGAATACTTATTCTGAAAAATGACATTTGTGACAGTATCCATTTCCATAATGATAGATACAGGACCAGAGATTTAGATATAAGGGGGAGAAGGCATGTATTTAACAAGAGCAGAAGAGTGAAATGTAAAACAAGCTTAAGTAAATTGCCCATTGGCTTGACAGATTCTCTCCAGGAGAGTAACAGAAAAACAGAACCAGTCCTTCCAACCTTAGTTATTTTGCCAGTGTGGAGTCAAGTTCATTGATGAGAGAAAGCATATGGGTGTTAAAGAAGTTCACACTGAGGAGGCCCCACCTGTTTCCCATGCTGCCCAGAATCCTTGAGCTCTGAAGGAAGCTGTTTAGTGAAAGGCAGGCAGCGAGTGCTTCAGCTTCAAAGGGGCCAGGGTACATCACTCCACATGCAGTTGACACTTCCCTTTCTTTGAGGCTTAGAGCAAAATAAAAGTCTGAACTTCAGAAAGGCAGAAAATGATGATCGTACAGCCTTTTGTTGATTTTCAGGTGGTTGATTATCTCTTGACTTAATGGCCATTTATCATCTCCCTGTGCAGGACATTTTCAGTTTAAATTTTTAAAAGTTAAAATCAGAAAAGCTTCTGAAGTAGAAAATGGAAGAAAAAGGATGGCCAATTACCACCACATACACAGAAGAGCGAGAATAGCAAATCAGTCAGCATTGTTTATAAAACACTATGTCTAAGACTTGCTTAGATGTCACGAATCAACAGTTTTACATTGGTCTACTTTAATCCTTAAACAGATAATTAGAAAATTGACTGCATACTATTAATATATCAGTAAGTTTGCCTCTTCTCAAACACTTTGTCAATTGTCAAATAATTGTATAGTCCTGAGGCCAATTGGCTCTAGCAGAATCCTTGCTGTGTGAAGTACCGTCCAAGAGCAAATAAAAAACCATCCCTTTAAACAGCTTCCTACTCAGGCTCTCAATACCCAGCTGTGACTAGAACATGTGGGGGATGGAACACATCATGTAGGCAGGGGTAAGTTAAGAGATGAGTGACTATGAAATGTTGGAAATATTTCAGAAAGAGTGTGCATTGGTTTAGAAATAACGAGCAAGCATGAATGTTAGGAATCTTGTTTTAGAGTTGACAATAGAAGGAAGGCTAGAGATTGGGTGAGATTTCCACAGAATAGGCTATGATTGGAAAAATAAAGATGGCTAATAGCTGCACTTGGGAAATACCCAGACAGGTACCAGTGATTGCTAGTAACTAGGAATTACTTCCATAACACCAAGGTGTAGAACCATGACCACATGCTAAATAGTTTGTGTGGACTGGCTCATCTAAATTTCATACTCCCCAGAGGTAAATGTCATTCTGAGGACTGTATGTCAGACAAAAGAGATAACATAGGTTTTTTTTTTTTTTCTTTTTGATCTTGGCTGTGGCAAAGCCAACCTCTCCCCCTTAGCAACACAGGCATATAGTTAGCTCGAAGGCATACGCAGTTTCCCAAGAAGAATCTAGATTCCTGCCATGGCAGACACAGATGGAGATTCCTCAGAGTGTGGCAAGCAATAACCTATGGAATTCTGTTTCTGTTTAAAGCACACACCAATTGTTGACATTTATTTGGAAGTAAGAAAAACAGATGTTCCCAGCTCTGTGTAGGTGGGTAAACTAAACTCTTTCTCAGCTGCTCTTTCTTTCTGAGTTGTTACTTGGCTAAGGGGCTTTACCAGAATTAATTTCTGGGGAGTACAGGGATTCTGTTGAATCACAACTGACTCACAAAGTTCTCAGAGTTTGGCATTGCTGAAGGGATTCTGCGTGTCGCCATGTGTGTACTCCCATACAATGATGACACTCCTTTGACAGTATATGATAATTGATTCTCTTTTAGACATGCCTAGTAAAAAGGCTACAAACTTAACTTTTTTTTTTTTTCTCCAGAGAGTTCATTTTAAGAATGAATGAGATTGTTTCTGTTCAAAACTGAATTGTTCTGAAGCCATGGAAAAGGCTACAACAAATGATCTGTTTACTCTTCAAGTAATTTTAAGACATCTATGCAGATGTCCTTCTTTTGACCAATGATTTTAAAATAAATTTAAGAGCTATGTAAGGTAAGGATTTCAATGACTTGAAACCCGATGACATTTTGCAGTCGCTGTGTACATATGTTGCTTAGGTTTGACTTCATTTCATGTGTGCTCCGATAGCAGAACTCTTTGTACTGATCCATAGTGGAAATAAATGGAGGCTGGAGAGATGCTTCGGTGGTTAAGACCATGCTGTTCTAGCAGAAGCTCAGTTCCCAGCACCACATGGCAGCTCACAACCACTTGTAACTCTAGTTCTAGAAGTTCTAATGCCCTCTTCTGGCCTCTATAGCCATGACACTCACCTGACACATAGACATACATGCAGGCAAGACACTTATAAACATAAAATAATAGCCAATACACTATTTTTAAAACAACCAAACAACAAAAATGTCTCAAAGATCTGGAGTCAGTGGAATCTAGTATCAAGCAACTGGCATTTGTGCCTGCTGACCTTTTAGTGGGATGCTAAAATCATTCATGAATTTATCACTTACAAAAGGGCACACACACTCTTTAATGCTGTTTGTTGTGCTTGAGTCAAATTTTCACCTTAATTTTCTTGAGTAGACCGCTGTCGTTCTAACCATAGGAACATCAAGGAAGAGAATTTGAGAATATTTTCGGTGACTTGAAACTATGTGTGTGTGTTATTAAAGATGAGCCAGGTAAGGCTAAGCAATAAATAACTTTGGCTGGGGAACAGCTCAGTGGATATACAGCACTTGCTGTGCAAGAGTAAGAACCTAAGTTGAGTCCCTACAACTCATGTAAAAGTTGGACATAGAAACACACATCTGTAATCACAGCATTCCTATGATGAGATAAGAGATAAGAGATAAGAAGTGGAGACAGGATAGTCTCTGGAACTTCCAGACCTACTAGCCAAGTACTAGTCAAGTAAAACTTTCGAAGCTTGAATCTATGGACCTTCTTTTACCAGTTGGGGTTCACCTCCCAAGCCTCCATGGCCACTGAAGAGCACCAGTGGCTCGGGAGGAAGTATTAAAAACAGAGAAGATGTCAGGGTGACATTTTAATGACACTTTTGCCTTACTTTCCCTAATTTAGTACAAAAAAAAACCCCTCATTTTTCTTTTAGTTTTATAAAATATGATGCATTGACTGGAATGAGTGGCTAAGATATAAGTTCATTTTTTTTTTCATAAAAAATACCAGCAACTCTTGGGTTCACATAGATTTGTGGAGGCCACTTGGACTGTCAAGTTCAACATTATTCTTAACATTTAGTGATCCTTCTGAAATGCTTGTATAAATTTGATTTGCATTTCTTGCAAACTGTAAACCAATGACACAGATGGTATAGACCTAGCAAGTAAAGATCGGGTGAAGAGCTGTCACACTAGGACTAGCCGTGCTTAAGAGCTAACATGACGCTGTTGTAAGGGCTTGCGGTGTGCTGCTCTTTCAGAGGAACTGGGTCCAGTCCCAAGAAGCCACATCAGATGGCTCCTGCCTGCATGTAACTCTCTTCCAAAGGTACTCAGGATGTCCTCAGGCCAGTGCAGACACCTGCACTCAAATGTGTGCCCTTACGTCACCTATAGACACAATCGAGGATAAAATAAGCCTTAAAATTTTTTTAGTTATCTTTTTAATTATATTTTACTATTTAAATATTTTAAAATTTTAAATATATTTTAATCATATAGTCTTTCCGCATCCTATCCCCCTCCATACCCAGCCAACTTTAATTTTTTTCTCAAAAACAAGCAAACGAACAAAACAAACAAACAAACGAACAAACAAAAACAAATTCAGTACAACAACAGAACACTCCAAAACCAAGAAAACAATATAGAACATAGATGGCAACATCCACACCAAACTGTAACCAAACAAAAGCACACAACTGAACTGTGTCATCCGCTATTTGTTAGTCAACTCCTCTTGAACATGAGGCCAGTGCTGGAGTTATTGATATGCAGTGCCACTCTATTGGAGAAACTGGTTTCCCTCTCCTAGGAGGTATAAATGACAGTTCAGTAGTTGACCTTTACCCTAGTGGCTATGCATTCATCAATTAATTAATTCTTAAAAATATAACAAAATAGAATACATTAAGATAAAAAACAGACAAAAATTATAACATAGAACTTGGACAAGACAAATCAACAGAAAAAGAAAAGAGCCCAAGAGAAAGCACACGAATTAGAGACCCATTCATTTGCGCACTCAGAATTCTGATAAAAACACTGAACTAGAAGCCATTATGTGTGCGTGTGTGTGTGTGTGTGCGTGTGTGTGTGTGTGTGTGTGTGTGTGTGTGTGTGTGTGTGTGTGTGTGTGTGCAGAAGACCTGGTATGAATTCATGCAGGCCCTGTGTATGCTGCTTCAGTCTCTATGTGTTCAAATGAGCTTTGGTCACTTTCATTTAGAGGGCTTTGTTTACATGGTCTTCTCCATGCCCTGTGGCTCTTTCACTCTTTTTTCATAGTTTTGTTGTTTTGTTTTCTTGATATCTATTTCCTGAGTTCTTTATTTTGGACATCTATTCCTTATCAAATATATAGTCGATAAAAGTTATTTTCCCATTTTCAAGTATTCGTTGTTTATCTTAATGCCTGTTCTGTTCACAAAGTTATACCCTGTGCCAGAGTTCTAGGCTACTCCCCACTTTCGCTTCCATTAGGGTCAATGTATGTGGTTTTAGGCTGAGGTCTTTGATCCAGTTGGAGTTGATTTTTGTGCAGAGTGCTAAGTATGGATCTTTTGGATTCTTCTATATGTAGCCACCCTGTTTGATCAGCACCATTTTCTGAAGACTATAATTATGACATTTTTCCTTCCTCTGAACCCTACCACATATCTTTCATTGCTCTTTTTCAAAAATCATAGCTTCTTTTTTCATTAATGGATATTACATGCATATATATATGTGTGTATATATATATATATATATATATATATATATATATATATATATATATATATATATTTCAAACAATATGCCCATACTGTTCAATTTCACTTGTAGGTATAACTTTCTACTGATGTCCATGTGGTATTTAATAACTAATTGGTATGCCCTTCCCTGAGGATGACTATTTCTCCCACTCTTCATATGACGTAGTTTCCTATGTTTTTGTGTGTGAGGGGTATGGTGTGTAGGGTTGAAGTCTTGTGATCTTTCTCTGTCTGCTGTGCTATGTCTATTGTTCTTCCTGTCCAGCTCATTTTCGGGCAGTCTTGTGGGTGAAGCTTTGTGGGTGCAGCTTCTGACATTGCTAAGAGACACACTAGCATAGCAAACTTCCCGATCCTCTAGCTGTTACAATTCTGCAGTCCCCCTCCTCTGCAATGATCCCTGAGCCTCAGACTGCAGGAGTGTTTTGTGTTGGGACTGGGCTCCACAACTCTGCATTTCGATTGTTTGTAGTCTTCTGTAACAGTCTCTGTTTGTTGCAAAGAAAAGTTTCCTTGATGAGGGGGTGAAGAACACACTCACTTGGGGGCTATAAGGGCAAATATTTAGAATGCAGTCAGGGATTGGTCTGGTTTAGTAGAGTGGTGGCTTTTAAGTGAGGAGTTTAGGAATGCTGCTGAACAGTAGGAATAACTGTCTCTGGACAGTGTCCGAACAGGTGGGATAAAGCTCATTTTGATAGTAAGGGAGGATATGTTCACATTAGATTTTGGACATTGGCCTCCACAGATAAAAGAGCAAAAGGCAAATCACTCTCAGACCTGTAATTTTAGGCACTGTCTTCCAATCCAGTTGCTTAAACTTGAGGCTGCATTTCTGGCGTGGGTTTCATTCGCTTTCTATATTCATTCATTAGTGCCATCTCAATCTATTTCTCAGCATTGGCCTAAGAGTTCATAATGCTCACCGTTGTGGTTATAGCACTAACATGGAGTAAAACAAAGGTGCAAAGCGTTCTGAAAGCACAGGAGGCAAGAAGGCTGCAGACGAACAGCCTCTGAGTAAAATTCTAAGGCTTGACCTCACCAAGATCATTCTCCCTTCCCTAATTATCCATTCCATAATTACTGCATAGTATTGATTTCTAGGTATTTGTGTATGTCTTATACTCTTACTTACATACTTTAACATGTTCTATTTTAATGCTGATGTTTAAAACAACTCCTTATTCTGTCCTGTGAATAATTTACATATACATTTGCTATTCATCAACTACTTACCAAGTGCCAGTAAGCTTGAGCTGACAGGGATCCTCTAGTGTAAGCTTGAGGGTCAAAGGATGAGGCAGACAGCTCTTTGTCAAATGAGCACATTAGTTTAAAGTTAGCAGCTACCAACGAAGCCTGGGAAGATCAGGGAATACAGCAGGGGTCCCTGAAGTCACTATTAACAGCTTGGAGGTCAGGAAGATGTTCCCTGAAATAAAGTAGAATTATCATAAACCTGGAGAATACGGGCTCAGAAGACACTGGAGTAACGTTTGTCCTGCGAAGGCCCGGGGCTGTACAAAACTAGATTTGTACCTTGAAAAGTGAACAGTAATGCACAGGATGTGCTGCAGCAGGGGATCGTGGCGACACATGCTTGGGCCCGGGGCAGGGTGGGCTTATCCTGTGAAGAGTTGGACCCCTTTGAGAGATGCTGAGGACAAATGCCAGATGTGATAAATTTGACCATGTCCATTAGCATATACCATTTGTATAAAGTTAAGGTGTTCCATTGTGATGTATCCAAAATACATGCATAGAATGCACTTTGATCATAATTACTGGCTTCACTAGTTTTCTTAGACTATCTCTCTTTTTTTTTTCCCCTATCTGTATCCTAATAGTGTATCTACTACACGCTCTCTTTATTTTCATGTCCTTTTAACTGTCTCCATACATCTAGACTTACATAACTAAGAAAAATTAGGAGATAATTGTCACTATGAAACTGGCTTATTTCACCCATTTTACTGGTCCTTAGTTCTATCCATTTCCTGCAAACAACATAATTTCATTCTTTGCAGATGAGTGAATCTCTATTGTGCATGTGTACCTGATTTCCTTTATTATTCATCCATGGGTGGGCACCCAGGATCTTTCCTTTTTTCTGGACGCCATTCCTTAATATTGGAAGCAGCTGTGAATACGGGTGTGCAAATGTCTCTATTGTAAAACTGACTTTTGGTCACCCTGAAGTGATATGGGTGGATCATATGGAAGCTGGACTGGGGATTTTTGACTTGAGTGTTAAAGGATGGTTCCTACTGCTCTGTGGAGAATGGTCCAAGCTGAGTAGGAGTGGATGCAGAGGTCTGCTCAGGGAGTGTCACTGTAGTCTGGGTTATAGGTGATTGTGTTTATATCATGAATGAGGTCAAGCACACACACACACACAACACACAGGTGAGTGTATGTGTCCTGAGGTTGGATGGAAAATAGAAACTGGCTATTTATAACAAACTGTAATTGATGCTCCTGGGCTGAGGATTCAACATCTGGCTTTTTGAAGCCACAGGATTATTATGGGAAAAGTGTCATTTATGTGTGATGCTTTTGTACATTAAAAAGGTAAACAGACGACCAACTAGTTACGTTCATCTTAAGACATGTTTAAATACTAATATTTTTCAGTCTAAGTAAGTGACCTTTAAAGTGATACTAGTAAGTTTTAGTATCTATATTTGGTAAAAGTCCCCTGATTAGGTGTTTGGTTTTTTTCCTTGAGGTTTTTTTTTTTTTCTTGCTTGGTAGCTGGCATTGACAGCAAATGTGACCTTCATGTAAGCTTGTTTAAAAAAAAAAAAAAAAAACCTATTTGAGAAATGTTATGCCATTCAGAAGGACAGTGCCATTTTACTCAAGTGAAGAATAGATAACAATAAATCATATGGCAATAATGCTGAAAGCTGTATCATCAGCTTGGAGACATAAAAGACATTACTTCTCATAGATGCTACATAGATGTGCACAAACAGCTACAGGTAGTGAGCTCACCCAACACCCTTTTCCTATTTTTAATGCTAGAAAAGCCTTTAGTCTCGCTTTAGACTCATCGTTCTTTTGAATGGTATCCAAGGAACTCTCTAAGGCATGGAATTAATATTCTATTTTGGTACAAAGATATTTTCACTGAAAAACGTGATAGGAGCCTTCGTCTTTTTTTCCTCTCACCCCATGCCCTCTTTTAACTGTATTTTTCTTCCTCATTTGAAGACACTCACTTTCTTGGTAATGACTCCTTCACACCCGCATCACCTATCTGTACATGCATTGACTATACTTCCAAACTGTATCCAGGACAGTCACCTCTTTCCACTTTCAGTTTACATTTCACCTATTCCAAACCAGCATTACTTCCTGCTCAGGTTTTGTAGTTTCTGCTCATTCTTCAGGCTTTAACCCTTTGAGCTGAGGCAGTCTCTGACTCCTTAAAAACATAACTTATTCATGCATGCTCCTTTAAGCAGATGGTGCTCTGTAACCTTAATACACACGAAGAGCAACATCTTGACAAGGACACTGGAGAAGCTAGTGACTGCAGTTGGACTCTGCTGATTTCATCTCCCCATTTCTCTATCTCATGCCCTGCACCGGCTTTGCTCTTTCAGACATGCCAAGCATGCTTCCACAGCAAGACCTGCTCAGTTGCTATTTTTTTTTTTAATTTAAAAAATTTTTTAATTTGTTCACTTTACATCCAGATTGTAGCCCCTTCCTTTGTGTCCTCCTAGTCACACTCTCCCTCCTTCCCTTCCCTCCCTCACTCCCCTAATCCTCAGAAAGGGGGGCCCTGCTCCCCTATCATTTGACCTCAGCCTATCAACTCTCATATTAATTGCCTGCATCCTCTTCCTCTGTGGCCTGGCATGGCTGCTGGGCTAGGGGGGAGTGATCAACGAATGGGCAGCAGAGTCCATGTCAGAGGTAGCCCCTAATCCCTATATTATGGGACCCACAAGGAGACTGTGCTGCCTGCAGACTACATCTGAGCAAGGGTCTAGGTTCTCATCATGCCTGGCCCTGATGTTTTTCCCTTACCTACCTTGATTGGTTTCTTCACAGGACTCGGGCTCTACTGAGTCTGCTCAGAGAGCCCTTCGCTGGCAACCTTACTTGAAATAGCCCCCCAGTAAACCTTAAAATTCCATTTCCTGCCTTGATTTCCATTCCAGGTATTAGTCCCCCCAAAAGTGTGCATGGTTGTTTATTTGCCTTTCTGTTTCTCTGTCTACTTTGTATTATTTTACTATCCACTGCCCTTGGAAGAGCGTCTCATTGCAGCAGGTGTTCAGTCCACACTGACTTAGTGAATGCCAGAGGAATGGTGTTCTCTAGAAGCGTGACAAAGCAGGGGTTTATTGCTGCCCTAGGCCTCCAGAAATACAGCATGTCAGCACCCTGTATGGAGGCTTCTCACCTCCTTAACTGCAAGTGAAATATTGGGAGTGTTTGAAGACACATTTGTGACAATTAGTTTCACAACTAATGAAGTCTGAGAGGTAAGAGGCAGCTTCAAATGCTTTTCAATGAGTGCTATATTTCCTGTGCTTTGGAGTTGGCACTGTTGGTAACAGTCAATAATATTGTTCATTACATAATTCCTTTTCCTTTGAGGCATGCTACATTTTACCTGCCCTCTGGTGTTAAATATGGCGATGTGCGTTCTTGGAATGATTAACGTTTAGATATAACACATGTAACCATCAAATGGAATTTATGTGTGTTCCAAGCACTCCTAGAAGTGGGTTCTGTCCTGGAACGTGGTCCACCCAGCAGGGCCACTCCACTAAAGAAGACTGCCTCCATCCTAGCATCACCTTGTGTTTTGAAATAGGGTCTTTTATTTGTCTGAAACTTTCTAAATGGGTACGGCTGGATGTTCAGAGAGCCCCAGGGATTTGTCTGTCTCCATTTCTCTAGTGCTAGAATTATAAGCACGTACCACAATGCTCAACTACATGTGTGCATGTGTACATACATATCATTTAGAGAGAGAGTGGGAGAGAGAGAGAGAGAGAGAGAGAGAGAGAGAGAGAGAGAGAGAGAGAGGGGGACTTGTAGGGATCCAAGATCAGGTCTTCATGATTTCAGACAAGCACATTGCTCCTAAGCCATTACCTCAACCTCTGGTTTTTCACTTTAAGCAGATACAGGCATGACTTTATTATGCTGATTATTTGATAGCTTTCACTTACTAGCATATGCCATGTGCAGCACCAACCTCACCCCTACCTTTTTCACCATTGCTTTGAGCCTTTTTAGATGAACTCCATCTGTTTGTTAAGACATGAACATTTCTCAAAACCTCTAACACTATTTGCTCCTTCAAATTCGTTCAATGGGATCAAACTATTGTTTTCTTTAAAACAACAAAACATCCTCTGTTAGTTTTCAACAAATATTCAATTTCCAATCATATACAAAATGCACAATCCTGAATAACTATTCTCTGTTAATTACTGGTTCACATAAAACAGTGTTTAATGGAAAGAACAGCTAGCTCAACTCGCAATGGTCACATCAGTAGTTTTCCTGGAGGCCCTCTGCTGAGGCATCTTCTGACTCAATAATCGTGGTATGTTGGAATCTGTGTTCCTCTGTAATTATCTCTCGTTGATTGTGGGCAGATTCTAGAGACCCACCTCTTCCAAACAGAGTGTGACAGAAGGGAGGAGCTGTCACTATTATGCTTAGGTCACAAAAGGCTGTGATTTCTGTGTTGCTGACCTCTGCTCTCTGCCTCATTTCTTGTGCCTCCTTGAATGGAGTGTAGGCTGGCAAGGAATTGAAAGAGCCCTCCAGTGAGAACCCGGGAGGTAACTGACTTCTCAGAAGAGCCTTGCACGTGGGAATGGAAGTGTGCCTCTTCTTAGTTGGGACTTAAGATGACTTTGACCTCAGCATCACATTGATGAGGAGCTGAGCTGAGCAGTATAAATTCCTAAACCATAGTGTGTGGTTACACAGTAATAGATACCTAACACAAACATCTGTTTGACAATTTAGCACAAGTTTCATATGTGTTTCCATATTTGTTGTATAACATTGACATATGTATTCAAGGGCCAAGACTTAACAAAATGTATAAAAGACAGTCTCAAGTATAACTAGCATTTGAGGACCTGGTGGTACAAATATGCAAATTCTGCTAGCACATACAAGATTTACCAGGTCAGCTTGTTCTATGACAACAGCCATTTGCACACTGGTCTAGTTGCATCAGTGCAAATGGCAGTGGAGCGGAAGAACATGGGTGACAGGCTCCCGTTAGTAAGGCAGGTGATATAAGAAGGACTGACGGCACAGAGCGGGCTGGCCCTTGCAGGTCCCCAGGTTGCTGCCATAGCTGCTGATATACAGCAGCAGCGTGATGATGGCCTCCAGTGAGCTGGTTGCCTGGCCCTAGTCTGTATGTTACAGCGTAGTACAGCTGTCCCCCAAAAAGGGAATGTGCGAACCTCCTTATTTATCAAAGAAAAATGGGCTCTGAAAAACCTTAAGAATTCTCCTGCAGAGTGAACTCCCATGACGGACGGCTTAGTCATCTGTGTCTCGGAAAAGGTAGGTTTATTTCAGTTTCAGTTTACTTCATCTTCACTAACTCAGAACTGTGCATCTCAAGACCAAAGTGTTGACTCTGGTGCTCGATGTTCCCATCTTTCTTCTTTTTCTTTTCTTTGAAAATATATTCTGATCTTATAAAATACATCCCAACCACAGTTACCCCCCCGACTCCTTCTGGCTCCCCTTACTTCTTAACTATCAAGGGAGATAGTGCTTATATGTTTTTGTCCATCCTCCTCAAATGTTATTTGAATGTCTTCCTTGAATATGTTTTTGGTGTGTGTGACCATGTGCACATATTTTATTCCAGTGTAACTTTGAATATAATTTATATGTATTCAAGTATACATGATGTGATTAATACTGCTTGCTATGACAGGGAATGTTTATAGCTATATGTTTGTAACTATATATATGTATATACATATATATATATAAAATTTAAAGATAATTACTACATTCACCAAGAAAAAAAATCATTGCTAGTGTCTTTACACAAAGATATTCACCATGTATCTTTCCTCTATCTCTTATACATAAAGTTTGTTCATGGAAGAATTTAAATTTTCTTAGCAAAATAAATAAGCAATTTCAACTATAATTTCAACAATTTCAATTATAATTGGTTTCCACTCCTACTTGTGGCTGTAAATAAATTGAATAGCCAAGTAAGTTGATTTAATTGGGAAGCACCATGATGTGGCTTTGCACCACATAAGTGGCAGTATTTAACTACTCAAAATAAGAAAAAAAAAAAGTATTTTTCACATTTTTCTTAAATTATTTGGTGCGTAACATATAGTGATAGTAAAAGTGTCTTAGTGACTTTGTTTTTATGTAGGACCCTATGTATTTTAGACATCTTAAGTTTGCAAGGGAGCATGCATAGAGCAGTAATTATAAAGTAAAAGAAACACTTCATAATTACCTTATATTTTAAACTACTTAAATATAAATTAAATAAGATACTTAAAAGTGGCATTGAGAGTTCTGAAGGCCACAGAGACTGGATCTGTCTTATGAAGGTAAGCATGGTCTTCACAGATATTACAAGACAGTCTCCAGCTGGCGCCCTCACTCACCCGGGTAACTGCTGTTGGTCCTGATGGTCATGGCTGAAATAAACTTCTACAGCTGGAAATGACAATGAGAAACATTAGCCCTGCTTGTAGTCTCAGGTCATTGTGAGGACATTGCTCATTGTTTTACTACCTCTTTGTCTTTCATAAAACCCGTGAAACCACTAAAAAAAAAAAAAACCCATGATGGAAAAATCTGAAAGTAGCCAAATAAATTTTGTGGGTGGCTAATATTTTATTATGTGTACACATGATGTTTATTTGGAAGCAAGATAAAATGTGTTCTGAAATAAAAAGTAGTCTTAAATAGCAGAGACATCACACGTTCTTTGCGAACGGCTGTGTTTTGAGTCTGCCAAGGAGAGCCCCTAGTGATGCATATATTAATAACTACTTTATATTTAATGACCAAGGCATCCTACTATTAAAACTTGGATTCTGGGCTCCTTATCATCTATCATTAATGAAGCTCAGGAAATGTACAAGGTAGCTAACATCACATAGAATGTGCCAGGCAAAACGCTTTCCCTGAGGAGCCTCCACACTGAAAGCAGAACCGTGCAGGAGTGACAAGGTGGCATCGTAGAAGCTGATTTAAGAGTTATAAACTTGGCATTGCTTGGCCTAGCAGATGGATAGAAGGAGAAACTGAAAGCTAAGGTTTTCAGGCTAGAAAGATGTTCACTAAAGCACAAGTAAAACCCAAAAAACAAGTAAAGGCATCGGAAAAGAAGCTTCTGGGCCCGTTCTGTGCCCTGAGCCCTCAGAGTGCCTTGTGTACCTTTCTAACACTGAGTCTCAGGATTGCTTCCCACACATGATCTAAGACAGTGCTCTCAGTCACGAGGTTTCTTGGAATCACATGGAGAACCAAGCTGCAGATTGCTAGTCTGTACACAGAGGAAAGCTTAGCCAGAAGGACTTAATGCCCCGAATGCACATTTCTAGAAAAGTCTTGGCAATCTCTCTGCTGCTAAATGCGTTCCGGAGCACCATTGGGAGACTTGGCTTTCTGAACCGTCTCCTGTTCCTCTTGTACTCTGTCCTCCAGCTCCAGCATGGAGTCAGTGCTAATTTTCTTCTGTGTCTGGCAATGGCCCGTTGCAGTCTTTCCTTTCCTAGGAATTTCCCCCAGATTGAGGTTTATCTTTCAAACATAGTGACAAAACTTACAAGTTCATGCCGCCATGTATGTTCACAGTGCTGTTGGGAAGCAATACGATGCCTTCAATTGGTTGCTGGATGACTAACTTGTGTGATTTATTTGTTTCTTTGACTGTGAGAATATTTTCTTCTCTGATCACAGTGTAACTTTTTATAATTAAGCGTAAACATCTGTACTTGTGATGTTTAATAAATGTATTAAGTGGACATCCAGAGTAATCACACAGTGAACATGTGCTCTGTGTTCATCATTACCTTTTGTCTATTGTTTTCAATAAACACAATTTTCTTAGGTGATGAACATCTTACAGATAGTAAATGCAGAAGTTAATAAAGAACATGAGCACATTAAAAACAAGGAATTCTTGAAATTTGAAGGCAAATGGATGGAACTAGAAATGAGCATCCTGAGTGAGATAACCCAGACCCAGAAAGATACACATGGTATATATTCATTTATAAGTGGATATTAGCCCAATATGGATGTCCTCTGAGAGGCTTCACTTAGTGGGGGAATTGGGATAGATGCTGGGACTCGCTATTGGACTCCAGGTGAAAGTGGTATGGAAGAATGGGGAGACAGAAGCACCCAGAGTGGCCAGGAGCCCCACAAGAAGACCATCAAGACTGGCAGATCTGGACCCAGGAGCCCTGAACAAACTCCTGTACCAACCAAGGGCAATACATGCAGTAAACCTAGCCCACCCATTCAGATCTAGTCAATGGACAGAGCATTCTTCACAGCTGTGTGAAGAGCAGGGACTGATTCTGACATGAACTCTATTTTACCACTTCCCCTTGGTGGGGAGGCCTGGTGGCACTCAGAGGCAGGGGAAGCAGGCTATCGGGATGAGACCTGATAGGCTGTGGTCAGATGGTGGGGGAGGAGGACCACTTCTGTCAGAGGCCTAGGGAAGAGGGAGAGAGGATGGGAACGGGAAGATACAAGTGAGGGGATAACAATCAGGATGTAATCTGAATAAATTATTTTTAAAAAAGAACACAAGCAAGTATACACACCTTTAATTCCAGCTACTCTTGAGGTTGAGGCAGGATTGAAAGTAATCTATTCAAAAGAGGGGAAAGATGGCAAGAATGAGAGATGGGCGGAGACGGACAGAGCAGAAGAAAGCAAGCCTAAGAAATTTATAGGCAAATGGATGGGACTAGAAAACATCATCCTGAGTGAGGTGACCCAGATCCAGCAAAACACACTTGCTATATCCTGTTATAAGTGGATATTAGTCCAAAATAGATGTCCTCTGAGAGACTCTACCCAGCATAGGATAGGGACAGATGCTGGGACTCACAGCCGGACTCTAGGCTTAATGTTGAGAGTGGTATGGAATAATGGAGGGATGGAAAGACCCAGACGGTTCAGGAGCCTCCACAAGGAGACCATCAAGGCTGGCAGATCTGGACCTAGAGGGCCCTCAAGAAACTGTTGTATCAACTAAGGACAATGCATGCAATGAACCTAGATCCCCTGTTCAGATATAATCAATGGATAGTGTATTCTCCATGGTTGGGGAGTGGGGACTGCCTCTGACATGAACTCTGGTCTCCTCAATTTGATCACTGCCCCTTGGTGGGGAGTCCTGGCCTGCACACAGAGGATGGGGAAGCAGACTATCTAGATGACACCTGATAAGCTGTGATCATATAGTGAGGGAGGAGATCCCCTTCTGTCAGAAATATAGGGGAGGGAAATAGGACAGAAGAGAGAAAGAGGGCATGGGAATGTGACAATACAAGCAAGGGGATAAAAATTGGGATGTAATATGAATAAATTATAGTAAATTAAAAAATAATTTGGACGCTGACCATTATGGCTTTTCCATCTGAATGGGGGTATCAGATGTGACAGTTGGAGTACCTGTTCGTGGGCCCATTTAAAAGACTACAACAAACAATTCCCAGTGGTTTTATTTGCATAACTTCCAGATCTAGAGATGAAAGGGAGTCATTAACAGGTGCCTGGAATGCAGAAGTAGAGCTAGAACTATTAGTGTAACAGACCATAGGTAGGGGACCAGAAGAAGTCATAATAGGATTTCTTTAAAAATGTCTAAATCAAAGTCCATTGAAATCTCTTAACTGGATCATGAAATCATTCACCGGTTTGGCTCCTTCTTCCTTTTCCTTTGGCCCCCAATGCTTGAGGTTGATGAAACCAAGATCTGATTTCAAACACTTTGATAGCAGCTGGAGTGGCAGGAATCACACTGTGAAGCCCCTCCCAGATGCTTTTAGAGAGGGAAAGAGAGGGAAATGTAACTATCTTTGAATTTTTAGGTTAAAACAATAGTGGCCTTTCTCTCTTGGTTGCAGAGGGTGTTGCACTGTTGAATTGAGCCAAAGACTAGGTAATAATTTTATTATGAAGGAGAAAATCACTAGTGAGAAATAGATTTGTAAATACCATATCATATGGACCTACGTGTGGGGAGTGAGGTTCCCGGGACTGCTGCAGTGTTTGTTGGACCTTCCTGTTGGGTGTTTGATTAACTATGTTTTTCCACCCTTACAGCAAGTGGGGGGTCTGGTGCCTTGCATTGGGTGGAGCTTCTGAATACTCAGCCTTCTACTTACCAGTTTTTTTTCCAGCTATGCAGAACTGAGGGAATTTTCCTCTGTGTTGACCCTTCTCTTGTGGACCAGACCAGTAGATGACGGCTTATGTCCTCCCCAAACAAGAGGATAGGTGATATACCACAGCCAAGGACATTTCAAGATGTAGTTCGGACATGCCTGGGACTCAGTGGGCTTTGTAGGGCAAGAACAAAAGATTGTCTCACAATCCTACTATCCACATGAGTGAATGCCTCCAAGTGTGATTACTGATCATCCGGGTCAGTTGTACCAGCCTGGTATTTTTAAAAATTGAGTTATTTATTTGCCTTATATCCCAATAGCGGCATCCCTTCCCTCCTCTCCTTCCAGGCTCTACTTTCTCACTTCCCCTTTCTATCCCCATCAACCCTCCTCCCTTTATCCTCAGGAAAAGTGAAGCTTTCCATGGATATCAGAGCCTTGGCACAGCAAGTTGCAGTATAACTAGGTGCTCTTCCTATTGAGGCACAGTTATCCAAAGCAGCCTGGTATTTCTAACTTCTGTGCACTCATTAGGCCTTCCAAGTACTGAGGTTAAAGCAGCATGCCACTACATCCAGCCCCGGTTTCCTTCATTTTTAAAAGGTCTACTCTGTTAGATACTTACCAACGTTTAGTTATGCTTCTTGTCATCTTATTGATGTGTAATGAGTCTTTTGATTTTTCTTTTGTCTTTTCTTTCCTATACGCCCATTACTATAGTTGCTCTGACTCTGTATCCTGCAGTATTTTTCTAGTGGGGATTTCCTTATATCCTCAAATAAGAGCCATGGCATATGCTTATATTTCAGATGTGTGCCTTAGGCAGTGGATGACTTTTTATTTCGTATGGCTTTTATTTGGACGTGTGTATGCATGTGTGGTATGCGGGGGTGCACACACTAGAACGTGCTCATGAAGAGGCCAGTGGCTGACAAATCACAGTCCATTCAAACAGCAAACCATTAAGAAGCAACAAAAAGAACGAATGACTGATGAACACAACCACACGAAAAAGCAGTGAGCATTTCAAAGGTCAGAAACGTCTAAAAATGGTGGCACTCATTCTATGAGGTTTGAAGACAAGCAAGACTAATCTTCAGCGACAGGAATCAGGAGAGCATGTGCTCTGAGAGGAGGGCAGGATGGGCCTGCCAAAATATAGTGGGGAGGCGATTTCACAAAACCACGCTTTTCAAAATACATCAAAGCATATAGTTAACATCCCTGCATTTTGCTCTACGTGGCATTTGCTTCAAGCGAATGCAGCCTGAGGGTGGAGGAATGGCTCTGTGGATAAAGTGCTCACTGGGCAAAATGAGGGCCCAAGTTCCCAACCATCCGCAGAAAAAGCTGAGCATGGGGAATACTCCTCTAATCCTGAGGCCGAAAGACAGAGACAGGAAGACCCCAGGGGCTGATAGCCAGTCTAGCCCATCAACATTCAAGTTCTGGGCTCTGCAAGAGACCCTGTCTCGACACATAAAGTGGAGAGCTGCAGTGGAAGACACCTGGCATCAACCTAAAGAGGCATTTTTAACAACAGATTCTACAGTCAAAGGAAAATTTGATATTCTGGGTTACACAGACATTTTCCGTGATGGAAAACTTTTAGTTATTAAAGTGCTAATGGAATCATGAATTGCCAAGAGGGTAATGTCTTATAAAATATTTCCCAAACTTATTTGACTGCAGAAGCTTTTTTATAATGAAACGTCTATTAACATCTTGTGGATATTTTGGGAAATCCTGTTGTACATCATAACACTTAATTTTCCTTAATTGTTTTATGGGTCTAATTGTTTTATGTAATCTAACTTAATGTCCCTTATTATATTTTCCATCTCCTTGATGTCAGGACCTATGTTATATTCTTTTTCCCAGGTACTATTTTGATGATTTTTTTTTTCTTAGAAATTATTTTGTAGTTCATGGTGTTAAGTGCAGATCTGGGCAGGAGACTATAGAAATGCTAATTCTGCACTTTTAAAAGGGCCTAAAAATCAGATGTGGAGAAAATTAAGATTATCTTTAAGACTTTTTTTTCCAGATAAGTGCAGTGTATTTGCACTGAAATATTCTCAGAATCAACACGTGGGCAGTTATTTATTTATGAATTCATCTCAGTTAACAAAAAGTAGGGATGGTTAAAACTGAGACCTCTGTAAAATATAGAAATTGGGTATGATCCAGTATGTAAGATTTCTCAGAATTAAATCATCTGTGGTTTCTCGGAGTAAATATATCAATCTCTTGAAATTACATTAAGCAGAAATTCAATCCATGGTTTATCTAACTAACCAACTCATTTGAGAGTTTGCATCACTAGGGAGGTCTCAAATTCCTTGATCAGCAAAGATGTAATTTTGACAGAACAAGCAAAAAAAAAAAAAAAAAAAAAAAGAATCAATTAGTATGAGGCTTTCTCGAGCAATTTAAGGTTAGAAGTGAGCTTCTTCATTCTTTTCCTGCAACCATTTTCAAACATGTGGACATGAACATTACATAAAAATAAATTCCAAGCAAAATCTTAGCTAGTGTGTTTAATGTAGGTGTGAGAGCTTTACAGCACCTAAGATTTTGCTTGGAATTTGTTTTTTATGTAACGTTCATGAGAATGTTCTAGAAAGGCAGTTTGCGATTCCTATTCCAAAAACCACGACTCTACCATTTTATGTTTGATCAAGTTCAGCTGCAATTTGTTTAACGATAAAGCACTTGGATCCAATTTAATTTTTTTCATTTTGTGACAACTATAACACTCCTGAAAATAATATTTGGTGGACCTGTGGAAACAAAGTGAAATAAGCGTCTGAAGTGACGTCTCAGTGGTTAAGAGCACATGCTGCTTTTATTGAGGTTTCGAGTTCAGTTCCTGGCACCCATGCAGAAGGGTGACAACCTCTCAGACCTCTAGTTCCAGCATTCAGGCCCACTGAAATATAATATTGAGTGAGTTTTTCCTATAATCATTCTGCAGATAACCCAGAAAGTTGTTACAATTAATTTTTAATTCCTTCGGTTATTTTAATTTCGAAACTATAATGGTATTAGCAAGCAACTACCTTATCAAATTTTATCATAAACTGATATTTATCTCATGTGTTATTTGCTTTGGGTGCCTCTGGTGACAATCATATCTTTCACTTTTTGTCTCAGGTCATCATGTCTCATGGTAAATTTATTATTAATAGTTGCTAAAAATGTTATACAGCTACAGAAATTCGTGTTTGTTAATACAAGGCTTCACTTAAACAATGATCCAGGGAGCTGCCCCCTTTTCTAACTAATTCACTCTTTACTTCCAGTCAAGATGAGGGAACACCATTCTGTAAGTTAACCCTAGTTAACTTACATGGCTAACCAGTGAGAGCTAAGATGTTTAGGGCCCGTGCTGGAGTATATGCTTTGCTTTCTTTTGTGAAGCTAAAACTAAAAATAGCATTTTCATGCCTGCCGCTGGATTCCAGGGCTCCAATCAGCAGTGTGATACTTACCTTTGGCAGATGACTTACTCTCTGTGAGTCACAGGTAAGATATATGACTCGGATCTTAAGTGCATTGCTTCATGGTGAGGAAAGATTGACAGGTACGTGTGAAGCGCTGGAACCTGGGCCTGGCGCATCAGGAACATTGCAACCACCTTATATTATTGATTTCACTGCCTACAGCATTCTGTCTTTGTCTCTTACCTCTTTAGGACCAATAATGTACATTGAATTAGGTTGCATTGCTGTTTTAGTGGTTATTTTTCAGCATTTCTTTGGTATTTGACTATTAACCTGGGAATTAATATCCAAGTGCCAGTAACTGAAATACGACCAATAGGGCCCTTGCTTTCAACAGGGTCAAGCAAGGTGCATTATTTTACACGTCCTCAAAACAACCAGGATGGGGTACAGGATTACTGAAGATTACTGCCTGGGTTGACCTGGTGTGAATTACATTTGTGATGGAGGAGTTTAGTCAACTGTTTCTGCTTCCTCCACTAAATGAATCCTTTCAGGAGCCACATTTCAAATGTGCTTATTGCACAGAATGGTAGGAGCTGAAATGAATGTTTGACTTGGAATAATGCCCGTTCTTGAGAAATATGATCTAATTAAGCAATTTCCCAATAAAGCAGGCATTTAAATTTTCAGAGAAACCAAGAAACAGACATAATGATGTTTAAAAATGGCATTAGTAAATCACTTTACAGTTTATAAAAGGCCTTTATTTTACTGGCTCAATGATTTTCAAACTGGTTTTAGTCACAGAGTGTCACATGTGTGTATGTGTGTGATGCTTTGGCTAATTATGTGCATAGCACAAGCAAGAACCTTTTTCTCTAAGCTCACCCAGTTAGCCTTCTTTCTTTCTCTGATCTGACTCCTCAAGAGTGGTCCTGAGAGTCCTAGGATAAAAGCCGCTAACATCCTGTTCCTTGGGTGCAGGGCACAGCCACACCACTGCCTTTGGATTTGTTTTCTTCTGTGGAAATGTTTGTGTAGTGTGGAGGAAGTCATCTAACGCATGGAGAACAGTTAAAAGTACCAAGGACAGTTGAGTGGTCTCCTGGCATCTCTCCTTTATGTGTCATGAGCATCATGTTTGAGGCTTGATGCAAACTCCGTGGCTGAGTAGCGATGCTTTAGGCTTTCAGGTTCCCCAATTCCAACATCAGAAGTTTCACTGATGTAAAAACTGACGAATACCACTTCTTAGATGACCATAGACAGAAGAAAGAACTTTTAGGAGGTAACTTGAGTTTCATCTTTACTGCTGAGTCCTTTATAAGCAGAAGTGACGTGATGACAAATTGCGTGTACGTGTTTGCACACCATTTTCCCTCTGACTCACTTGTTTACCATTTATTCACTGAACACATCTGGTGTGCTAGGCGGTCCATCTCTTTTAAAACTCACATTGTGATAATTTATTATTCATATTCCCTTCCCAGTCCGGGCTTTACTGTGTAACAGAGGTGGCTTCTAACTTACTATCACCCTTCCCCGCCCCCTGACTGCTTGCTTTCTAGGTCAGGACCAACGTAGCCAACAAAAGCCATACTGCTTTTGTTGTGTCAAAACTCCTCCCCGCAAAAAACCCCCCAAACTCAAGTATGGCCTGAGTAGCCTCAGTATACCTGTGCTATCATCTGTCTGTAGACAAGGCTTTTGATTATGAACTCAAACATTTGATTGAGTCTTACATATTTCAGCTCTATAAATTATCATAAAGTATAGTAAAAGTGTTTAACTCTTAAATGTCAAGACTCATTACTGATGTCTGCGAAAATTGTTGGAAAAAGTAAAGAACAGCACAGACTTTCACCCTCACTTACCTGTTAAAGCTCCGTCTTTGGTTAGAAACTTAGGTGGCACGTGGTCATATGAATTCTCCTTGTAGTGATGGAACAATAGGACTGGCTTCTGTTAGGCTTCCGAGGAAGGAAGGATGAGCTAAGGTATCCAGGAGCCTGGAGATGAGACACAGGAGACCTGATGGCAAGGCATTTTGATGGCTTCATAACTCTGCTTGTAGCTTGTGAAGACGTCTGCCTCAGGTAATGAAAATCCTCCAGGAAGACCCCACCGTTCTCTTCTCCTCGCTCTTGTGCTGCTTGACATTTCCGCCTTGCTGATTTCTACCTATCATTCCCATCTCAGATCAAATATTACACATTTACCTAAAGCATCTTCCTTGGGACCTGCCCTCACTAATCCATCCTTTAAAGAGCAGAAACTCTAAAGCATTTTCCTCTCTTTAAGACCGGATGTGCCAACATTCTCACTTATGTATCTTCTGTTGCCTCTTTTGCTTGCTCTGTACATAAAGTTCCACAGAGAAGGAATTTTATTTCTGTACCACAAAAATTTATGTGTCCCCAAGCCCCTATGTGAGATATTGGCTGCTAGTGCACCAGAGTTAAGGGTCTTAAGAAGTGGATTAGATTGTAACAAAGGAAACACTGTGAAAAGATTTAGTGGCCTTGTAAAAGAAACTCCAGATATCTATGAACCAGAAGCAGGTTTCCTCTGAAGCTACATATGGTGGCATCTTCGTTTGGTAATTCCAACCACCCTCCTACCCCCATCCTTGAGAAATAAATTACTCAATAAATTATTTACATGCTTCTCAGCTTATGAAACGAGCTTGGTCACTGTCCTTGTGTCCTTGTGTGCTCCTAAGATCTGCTTCTAGCACATGGAAGACACTGTACACCTATTTTCTCATAAGATTCTAAAACTGTTGAAATTAGGTCACATACTATTTTGAATAAAGTTTATTAAAAAATTCCTAGAAATATTTAACATTTTATGATATAAACTACATGAAAATTTAAAAATTATTTAAGAATTTTGTTCTTTCTGTTTAATATATTTTAATTCTTTGGTGACTTCATATATGCATACAATGACCTGCAAATGTCTTCACCTTGTCTTATGCTCCGTCCTCCTCTTTTCTGCTGAGATATTACTGACAAATCCTTCTATTTGTAATGTACGTAGCCACTGAATTTAGAGCTGTTTACATGAGCATGTAGGGCAGGTTTCTTTCCGGAGCACCTTCTCAGTGCTATACCACTGAGGAGAGGGCCGTCCCTCATCAACAAACACTAACTGACATTACTCCCTCAGGGAGCAATAGGGCCTCAGAGACCCTGTCTGCACCTCTGACAAAACGTTGACGTGTACAACCTTGTCTGAGTTTGGTGCAGACAACCTCTGTAGCACTGCCTTTGTGAGTACAGTGGCCATATGACATTCAGAAGACACGGAGAGTGCATACTTCCCCATTCTCCAGCACTTGGGTTATTTCCATTCATTTTCCAAGATGTTCCCTGAGCCTTCAAGGGGATAATATAGATGTCTCATTTAGAGCACGGCTGAGCAGTCCATTTCTCAACATTTTGACCAGTTATAAGTCTGTATGAGCCACTACTCATTGCAATGAGAAGCTTCTCTGGTGAAGTCTTAGTGAGACACTAAACTATGGAGAAAAGCATGAGCATGCACTAGACATTGTAGTAATATGCTCATTTAGCAAAGCAGTAGTGGTGGGCTCTGCACTGTGGCCTGTGACCCTCCCAACCATGGTGTCCTGTCTAGGTTTGCAGTAAGCGCTAGGTGCATAGTCCCTTCTTCCATGGGTAGATAATGCTTTTATAGAAGCCATAAGTTATCAAAATAAATCCCAGTATAAAATGTGGGATATTATCCCCACAAGACTCCAAACAACAAAAGCTGTTACTATTCCTCTTAGTTGTCCATTTATATTTGAGGGCAATTCCTTATTTCTGAAGATGCTTTGGTCATAGGATAGACTAACCAGGCTGAAACATAACTGGAAGTTTCCTTCCTACCTTCACAGAGCCAGAAGGTGCTATGCAGACTGCAGGGATAGAAAAGTCTTTACTAGCTTTACCCAGCTTTGAGTCCCGTGAGCTACAATAGCCTGTTAGTTAAGATGTGCCTGTTGATGCAGTAGTGGCAGGACTGTCGTGCGGATAACCAACCACTTCATGATTGCATTTGAAGCCTTCTTCATTTAAGAAGACACAAATTTCTGAGTTGTAATATGAATAAATTAATTAAATAATTTTAAAAAAAGAAAAAAAAAGAATACACAAATTTCATTAAATATTGTGTAAACATATTACCAAAATTGTTGATTTATGAGTTAATTTTTCAGGTAGTGTTTTCTTTTTTTTCTGAAGTTTTTTCTTTTCTTTTCTTTTCTTTCATGACAGAAGGTCTAACTTGTGACCTTCCTGCTTTAGTCTCCCAGTACTGTTATTTACAGGTATGTGCTATCACACCTGGCTTTCTCTTATACTTTTATTGTAGCAAAATGATCACATATTCTCTTTTTAAAG
This sequence comes from Acomys russatus, assembly GCF_903995435.1. Lineage (NCBI taxonomy): Eukaryota > Metazoa > Chordata > Mammalia > Rodentia > Muridae > Acomys > Acomys russatus. Next base: position 8,338,538 of record NC_067162.1, read on the forward strand.
AAAAATATAAAATAATCAAGAACTAAAAATTCAAAATGAATAGTTCATTCAGATACTTTTTTGAATTGTACTATGAAGCTTATGCTTTTTAAATTATGACAAGTATAAAATGATGACAAGAATGATGAGGAAGAGAATATGACAAATAAAAAAAGACGAAGTAAGTCGAGTGATAAATGTCTTCCTGAAGAAGATCAAAAAGTAATGTTTATATTATTGGTCATGACCTTTTACAAGTTTAGAAAAAGGTTAAAAGTCAGTCAAGACTTCCTGGAAATATTATATGAATAAATGGGATTTAATTTAAAATATATGTATTGCTAGTATGCAATAATATCTTGTATATGATGAGTATACAGATGGGGCGGGTCATACCTATGCCCTGACTCATACATCAGTCATCTGGGCCTTAAATCAATAATGGTAGAAAAGAGGTCATTAAATTATCATTTCAGAGCCAAGCCTAGTTGCTCTATAACTAGAAGCTGTTCATGTATTTGCAATGATTAATCACTAAACCATCATTACCAGAGACTTTTAAAGTTTACCTTAATGTTAAATGTGTAAATACTCTGTCTTACTTTAGAGGAGATAAATTGAATCCCAATAAACTCCCAGCACCTCTCTGAAAGACAATCTGTGCTCCACTGCTCCTGTCACTCTTAGTATCCAGGCTTTCGAGCTCGCACTGAAGTAGCCCCTAGAGTTCTGAGCACACAACAGCCTTTCCGGCTGAAAGTTCTGAAGAACCCAACATTCTTTCCAAAGATAACACTGTGAGGTTCATTACAGCAACACCTCACTATTGGCACCTATGTCTGTTTTAGTTTCATTTCATTTTGTATTGTTGTTGTTTATAATCTAACAAAAGAAAGTTTTTTTTTAAAAAAAAATCATTTTGATCGAAATAAGGTTACAGACCTTATTGAGGGGAAGTCAAGGCAGGAGCTTAAGCAGCATATTCAGAGTCAGTAGCAGAGAATGAATAAATGCACTGTGCATCATGTTTGCTTGCTAATGTGCCGCTTGTATTCATTTAGCTTTCTTCTTCATTTTATTTTATTAATTTATTCAAATTACATCCCAATGGTTATCCCCTCCCTTGTATCTTCCCATTCCTCCCTCCCTCCCATTTTCCCTTACTCCCCTTCCCTATGACTGTGACTGAGGGGGGACTTCCTCCCCCTGTATATGCTTTCTTCATTCATAGAGCTCAGGGCCCAGTTCACAGACCAGTGTCTTTCATAACCATCTGGATGTTTCCAGATCAATCAGGAGTCAGCATGACTCCTCCACCGGCCAACATGGCCTGCATAATTCCTCATTAAGACCCTTTCCAGGGGATTCTAGGCTTTGTCATGTTGACAGTGAAAGTCAACCTGCACAAAATACAAATGTTCCTTTTAAGTCCTTCTAGTGTTCAGTAGCCATTTGTGTTAAGTGCTTTTTCTGTTGTGGTGAAAGAAAGGGATTTTTTTCTTTGAAATGTTTTGCATAGAGTTGAAAATGAACATAGAAGAATGTTAAAGTAGGAATGGCTTACCAAATTAAACAAAACACACCCTGTTGAACTCATAAAATGAGAACAAAATTTGAAAATTTGATTACAGTTTGGCTTTGGGGGAGGGGGGCGCACAGAGCATCATGCTGGAGAAGATGTGCCTAAAGGAAGGTGAGGCAGATGGTCACATTAGAGCCACAGTTTCCCAGTCAATACACAGAGTGGTGAATGCTTGTGTTCAGCTTGCTACCTCACTCCTTTTCATTCATCTCCAGACTCCACCCCATGGAATGCTGTCACTCACAAAAGGAGTGGATCTTCCCACCTCAGTTAACCCAAGAAAGAAAATCCCTCACAGGTATTCCTGGAAACTAGTCTCTTCTATGACTCTAGGTCCTAACTAACTGATAACCTTTATCAAGCATTAGCATAATAATGAAGCCTCCCATTCTCACCTGGGAGAGCATCAAAACATAGCAATTAATGAAAAAAGACTTCATGAATTTGGAGAACAGGGAAGAGTATATGGTATAATTTGAGGGGTAGAATTTCTTCCCTTTGGAAAGAAAAAACACAATTATAATCTCTCAAATAAACAACACAAAATAAAAATAAATATCCATGTTTTGGCCATAGACTAGACGTTCTGATTTAGAAAACACAGGGACAGTCTGAATATTGGTGTGCTTAAGAGTTTGATAAGTTATTCTAAGATGCTGTCAAATTGAGAATTTCTGATGGAAACTGTGTAGTGCTGTTTAACCAATAATGCTAAGTCTTGTTACCTCAGAATCAGGACCTGGTGCTGATTTATGGACAAGTCCTTTTTTGACTCATCTATAAAGAATTTCCAGGCAGTAAGAATTTGCCTTTTATACAGAGTGTTAAGCGGATCAGGTTCCTTCCTTTGATAGGTATTGTAAGACTCACTCTGCTGAGTTACTAGTGTCTATTTCTCCCCTTATAAAATTCTTCACACCATGCTCTGATCTGTTCTAACAGTTTCATCTAAAGTCTCTCCTCTTCAAAGGCCACTGGGGAAAACTCACACTTCGGGTATTTTATTCCTTAACTTGAAATTTTTAGATAGAATTGAAAATTGAACATATGAGAAGGTTAAAGTTGGAATGGCATACCGAACTAACCAAAACACACCCCATGGAACTCATACAATGGGAAGAAAATTTGAATAAAATTCAGCATTATAGAGAAACAGAAGGGAAATAAGATATACATTACTCAGGATGTCTTCTTCTTTTGTTTTTTTTAATATATTTTATTAATTTATTCATATTATATCTAAATTGTTATTCCATCCCTTCTATCCTCTCATTTCTCCCTCCCTCCCATTTCCCCCCTACTCCCCTCCTCTATGTCTGAGGAGGACCTCCTCCCCCTGTATATGCTCATAGAGTATCACGGCTCTTCTTGGTAGCCTGCTGTCTTTCCTCTGAGTGCCACCAGGCCTCTCCATCCTGGGGACATGGTCAATTATGGGGCACCAGAGTTCCTATGAAAGTCAGTCAGTCCACACTCTCCACTAAACTGTGGAGACTGTCCTGTCCATTGGCTAGATCTGGTTAGGGGTTTGAAGTTTACTACATGTATTGTCCTTGGCTGGTGCCATAGTTTGAGCAGGACCCCTGGGCCCAGATCTGTCCATCATAATGTTCTACTTGTAGGTTTCTAGGACCCTCTGGATCCTTCTGTTTCCCCATTCTCCCTTTATTGTCTCACCTAGAGTCCCAATAGGAAGTCTTCCCCTCTGTCCCACTTTCCTGGTAAGCAAAGACTTTCATGGGACATGCGCCTTGGGCTAGTGTCCAGATATAACTGAATATATACCATTTGAGTCTTTCTGCTTCTGGGTTAACTCACTCATTATGATCATTTCTAGTTCAATCCATTTGTCCACAAATTTTGGGAATTCCTTGTTTTTAATAGCTGAGTAGTATTCCATAGTGTAAATGTACTATGTTTCTTTATCATTCTTCTACTGAGAGACACTTAAGCTGTTTCCAGGTTCTGGCTATCATGAATAAGGCTGCTGTAAACATAGTTGAGCATATGTCACTATTGTAGGCTGGAGCATCTTCCGGGTATATTCCAAGGATTGGAATAGTTGGGTCTTGAGGAAGCCTTATTTCCAGTTTTTGAGATAGCACCAGATAGATTTCCAAAGTGGCTGTACTAGTTTGCATTCCCACCAGCAATAAAAGAGTGTTCCTTTCTCTCCATATCCTTGCCAGCATGTGGTGTCACTTGAGTTTTTGATCTTAGCCATTCTGATGGGTGTAAAATGGAATCTCAGAGTCCTTTTGATTTGTATTTCTCTGACGATTAAAGGTGTTAGGTATTTCTTTAAGTGTTTCTCAGTCATTAGATATTCCTCTGTTGATAATTCTGTTTAGTTTTGAGCCCCGTTTCTCAATTGGATTATTTGGTTTGGTGATGTTTAATTTCTTGAGTTCTTTATATATTTTGGATATTAGACCTTTGTCAGATGTAGGGTTGGTGAAGATCTTTTCCCAGTTTGTAGGTGGTCACTTTGTTCTGTTGACAGTATCTCCTGCCTTACAGAAGCTTCTCAGCCTCTTGAGGTCCCATTTATTAATTGTTGACCTTAAGGCCTGGGCTGTTAGTATTCTGTTCAGGAAATTGTCTCCTGTGCCAATGTTATTCCAGGCTCCTCCCCACTTTTTCTTCTAACCAGTCTAATGTCTCTGGTTTTATGTTGAGGTCTTTGATCCACTTGGACTTGAGTTTTGTGCATGGTAACAAATATGTGTCTAATTGCATTTTTGTACATGTAGACATCCAGTTAGTCCAGCACCATTTGTTGAATAAGCTATCCTTTTTCCATTTAATAGATTTGGCTTCTTTGTAAAAAATCAAGTGACCATATGTGGGTGGGTTCATTTCTGGGTCTTTGATTTGATTCCACTGGTCAACCAGCCTATTGCTGGGCCAGTACCATGCTGTTTTAATTACTGTTGCTTTATAGTACAGCTTGAGATCAGGTATGGAGAATCTTCTGGAAGATCTTTTATTGTACAAGATTGTTTTAGCTATTCTGGGTTTTTCGTTTTTCCATAAGAAGCTGAGAATTGAACTTTCAATGTCCTTAAATAATTGTGTAGGTGTTTTGATAGGGATTGCATTGAATCTGTAAATTGCTTTTGGTAAGATGGCCATTTTTACTATGATAATTCTTCCGATTCATGAGCAAGGAAGATCATTTCATCTTCTCATGTCATCTTCAATTTCTTTCTTAAGAGATATAAATTTTTTTTCAAATAAGTCCTTCACTTGCTTGGTTAGAGTTACTCCTAAATATTTTATATTGCTTGTGGCTATTGTGAAAGGTGTAGTTTTGCTAATTTCTTCCTCTACATGTTTGTCATTTGTATATAGGAAAGCTCCTGAGTTCTTAGAGTTAATTTTGTATCCAACCAACTTGCTGAAGATGTTTATCAGCTGTAGGAGTTCTCTGGTGGAATTTTGGGGACCACTTATATACATTATCATATCATCTGCAAATAGGGATAATTTGACTTCCTCCTTTCCCATTTCGATCCCCTTGATCTCCTTTTGTTGTCATATTGCCCTGGCTAGAACTTCGAGTACTATATTGAAGAGGTATGGAGAGAGTAGGCAGCCTTGCCTTGTTCCAGATTTTAGAGGAATTTCCTTGAGTATCTCACCATTTACTTTGATTTTGGCTATTGGCTTGCTGTATATAGCCTTTATTATGTTGAGGAAAGTGCCTTGTATCCCCAATCTCTCTAAAACTTTAATCATGAATGGGTGTTGGATTTTATCGAATGCTTTCTCTGCATCTAAGGAGATGATCATGTGGTTTTTAAAGTTTGTTTATATGAAGGATTACATTGATAGATTTCCATATATTAAACCATCCATGCATGCTCGGAATGAAGCCTATCTTCTCATGGTGAATGATATGTTTAATGTGTTCTTGTATTCGTTTTGTGAGTATTTTATTGAGTATTTTTGCATCAATGTTTGTAAGAGAAATTGGTCTAAATTCTCTTTCTTTGTTGGGTCTTTGTGAGGTTTAGGAATCAATGTGACTATGGCCTCATAGAATGAATTTGGTAATGTTCTATATGTTTCTATCTTTTGGAGTAGCTTGAAGAATATCGATATTAGCTCATCCTCAGATTTCTTCTTTTCATGGTGTCCTTCATTTCTTGGATGTTTTGTGTCGGTATTTTCCAGATTTAGCATTTTCTTTAATGGTTGCTTCAAGATCTACTATTGTATCTTCCAGACCTGAGATTTGTTCCTATGTCTCTTGGATTCTGTTAGACAGGCTCGCCTTTGTGTTGCTTGCTTTCCTCTCTGAACTCTCACATTCCCGTTTTTTTTCTGCCTGTGTTTATCATTGAATCCATTTTCATCTTCAGATCTTGAACTGTTTTAATGATTTCTTTCATCTGATTGTTTGTATTCTTGATTTTCTTCCATTGCCTCCTTATAGTCCATCAGAGCTTGAGCAGTTTCATTGATTTCTTTTATCTGGTAGTTTATATATTCCTGATTTTCTTCCATTGCCTCCTTATAGGCCTTCAGAGTTTGAGCAGTTTTATGGATTTCCTTCATATGGTTGTTTGTATTTTCCTGAAATTTTTTCTAGTGCCTCTCTATAGGCCTTTTATGTCTTCCACCTGTTTGGCTGCATCTTCCTGCATTTAATTATGAATTTTGTTTGTTTCCTCCATTATCATCCTCATTACTAAGGATTTGAGGTCATTTTCTTGTATTTCCATTGTGTTTAAGTTCTCTGGGTTGTTTTCGTTGGGATATCTGGGATCTGGAGGCGTCATATTATTTTGGCATTTTTGCATATGATTTTACATGGTCCTTTAGTCATCTTGCCATCTCTGTTTTTGGCAAGTAGCTTCTGGAGTTGGGTGGAGGGAGTCTAAGGATAGAATCATCCGTATTCTCACAATTTCCCTAGGCTGGAAGCTCTGATGCTTTACTGGTCTCGATGGCAGGAAGCCATCCATGTAGTTTGGGTCTCTCACAGCCAGTGATCCCCAGCTCTCCTGTACTGTGGGTCCTCTAATATTTTTGGGTCTCAGAATGTGCACTGGGTCAGGCTAAAGTGTACATAGCCTTCTGGGTCCCCTTGTAGCACCGGAGCTCTCCAGGGACTGAAGCAGTTCAGGCGGGTGGGTCTGCTCCCTGTCTCCCTGAGATTTTTACTAGTCCTGGAGCTCTGATGCTCTGCTGGTCTGTGGTTCCCAGTAGCGTTTTGGGACCCAGACCACTCACATAGTCCAGGTTAGTGTCACGGGGCTCAAACCACACACACACAGAGTCCAGTTAGCATCTCTGGACCCAACCTGAACATTGAGTCCGGTTTACATCTCTGGACCCAAACCAGTCTTGGGACCAAATCCACACACTTAGTCCAGTTAGTGCTGAGTCCAACCAGGGTCTCGAGCCCAAATTGCCTACTGAGCTCGCCGAGGTTAGCTATAGTCTCAGGGCCCAGACTGAGTGCTGAGTCCAGCCAGTGTCTCAGGACCAATACCATGCGCCAAGCTCAGCTAGAGTCTCTGGTCCCAATCTGCTTGCCAAGTAAAGCTAGGTTCTTTGGGCCCAAACCACTCACCAAACTCAGCCAGGGATTCTGGGCCCAAACTACGCACTGAGTCTAGGCAGAGTCTCAGGTCCAGGACCATGTACCGAGTCCAGGTTGAGTCTCAGGGCAGGAGCCAAGCGCCAAGCTGAGTTTGGGTCATAGGACCAAAATCTTGCACTGAGTCCCCTCTTCCACAGCAATTCCCACCAGTCACCATGCCACTCACCTCTGCCAGAGGGTTCCCAGCTGCAAACCTCAGCCACTGCTGCTGCAGCTCTGATCCGAGAACATATGCACTCCTCCCATGTGCATGGGTATGCAGGTTTTCTGTATTTTGATCCTTTCAAACTGTGGAGTATTCCAGCTATAGTGGGGTAGGTAGCTTGGTGTTCCTGGTTAAGAAATCCATGACATACTCTGAATCATTTACTGGAGCTTCTAAACAGCATCCACACTGCTCGTCGCCATCTTCACTACCCTTACTCAGGATTTCAAAGACCAAGTCATATTCAGTTTGGAACTGGCAAGTCTATCTAAACTGAAAATTGTATTGAAATTTTAGAGTTAAGTTCTTTTTTTTTATTTTATTTTAACTTTTAATGCGTGTCCTCTGGTGATTTAAAAACATCAGTTCCTACAGTCTTGTGATGTAGAATAAGGTAGAAAAGACCATTTATTAGATACTGACTTATTGATTTATCAATGTTTGTACTGCCTATTTGAAATACATGACATTACTTGTTACCTGAAGCACAATGGTTGAAACAACAGGTATTTGCCCCTCAGCAACCTGCTGATAGCCACATAGACATCTGTAAATGCTGTTTGCTTGCCCCTCACTCCCAACACCTTATGGCTTTAGAGCATAAAATGAAAATACAAACTGGACCCAGGCCTGAGAACTTTTAGGAGCTATCCTGGCTTCCAGTCCATGAGAGACAACTCTGAGATCCCTTCTCCTCTCACTGGTGTCAGATAGTCTATTCCAGAAAGATTCTTTCAACAGTTGGTCATGGCTTATTTAGCTTAGACTCTTACTTCTCATGTATTAATGTATTTTTATAAGTTTGTTTAGTTTTAATTTATTCACTTTACATCCCTATGGTAGGCCCTTTCCCTCAACTCCTCCATCCCTTTTCCCCCCTCCCCACTTTTCCTAGTCCCCAGAAAGAGGAAGTCCTCCTCCCCTACCATCTGGTCCCAGCCCATCAAGTCTCATCAGAATAGCCTGCATCCTCTTCCTCTGTTGGCTGGCATGGCTGCCCTGCCAGGGGGAAGTGATCAATGAGTGGGCTACAGGGTCCATGTCAGAGGCAGCCCCTACTTCCCATATTGTGGGGCTCACCTGGAGACTTTGCTTCCTATCTACTACATATGAGCTTTAGGTCCTCTTTATGCATGGTCCTTGATTGGCGCATCAGTCTCTGTAGGTCCTCATAGGCCCAGGTTTGTTGGCTCTGTTGTTCTCCTTGTGGAGCTCCTGTCCCCTTCAGGTCTTTCTATCCCCTAACTCTTCCCTAAGTCACTATGTGCTCTGCTCCAAAGTTTGTCTAGAGTTTCATCATCTGCTTCAATCCCCTACCTGCAAATTCTGAGATTTATTTATTTTAAATAGCTGAGTAGTATTCTATTTGTGTAAATGTACCACAATTTCTTTACCCATTCTTAAGTTGAAGGACATCTAGGGTGTTTCCAGTTCTGGCTATTACAAATAAAGTTGCTATGAACATAGTTGAGCAAATGTCCTTGTATAGGAGAGCTTCTTTTGGGAATATGCCCAGGAGTGGAATAGTTGGGTCTTGAGGTAACACTATTCCCAGTTCTCTGAGAAAGCACCAGATTGATTTCCAAAGTGGCTGTACAAGTTTGCAACCCCCCCAGCAATGGAGGAGTGTTTCCCTTTCTTCACATCCTTGCCAGCATGTGCTGTCACTTGAGTTTTTTATCTTAGCCATTCTGAGGGGTGTAAAATGGAATCTCAGAGTTCTTTTGATTTTCATTTCCCTGATGACTAGGGACACTGAATGTTCCTTAAGGTGCCCTCCTTAGATTTTTGGGAATAGTCTCCATCTGGAGGCTGGTTCTCAGAGACTTTCCAGAGGGTCCTCTCAGCTATATGATTCTGGAGACCAAGTGGGCTCATCAGGAGTCCGGGGACCCTCCTTTCACAAAGGGAAGTCCTAGAGTTGGCTGTGCCACTACTGGCTTTCTTGCTCCAAGGTTAATGAGGTCCCACTATCCAACCACTGTGCTCAGTCAACATGCTCAGACATGTGCTCACTGAGTTGGGGTACCCCCTGTTGAACCTGCCTGCCCAGGTATGTGAAGGTAACCACTCCACTGGGAAGGCCAAGGTTGAAGCCACAAACCGAGGTACCCTTAAAGTGTCTGCCTTGGCAGTAATGGTGGGCACCTGAGGCCGGATTTGGGTGTCCCCATCCTGGAAGTTAACCACTGCATGGAACGGGGTCTGAGGTTGGGGTGCAAGCTGGAGTATCTGGAAAGACTGCTCAGTGGCAGTGAGCACCCACAGTTGGAGCTGCGCTGCCCTCCCACCCTCATACCGGAAGGCCTAAAGCTGAGGCTGAACTGGCTGGAGGTCAGGAGTTTTTCCAGGGTTTAGACAGGTGGCCTGGGGTTGGATCCATGGGTTTCCCACACTTTGGGCTCTTGTCTCACCTAGGAAAGGTGAGATCCAGTTGCTGTGCTCTCACTGCTGTCCTGCCATTCAGTTACAGTGTGCTCTCAAGCACTGACTTCATGGATGTCCCGTTGTTAGCTCTTGGGGATAATGACATTCAATCTTGGGCACATCACTAGAAAGGCACGAGACAAACATAACCTATATGAACTCTAAATGTGGGACAAACATAAGTAAGGCGTGGCATTTGCTGGATACTGCTCGATATGTAGATGGCGAAAACTCATTACATCATTCCATTACGAACGAAGACAGATTGCTATCCATCGGGTCTATTCACATCTACCTTAACCTGTTTTGTAATGACAAGAGTTTTCAAGCTGTATGCAACTGAAGAGCAGCGGGGTTTGTTTCATGTTGCTTATTTCATTGGCCAAATGAAGTGAAATCTTTGTACCACAACTTAATTACATTGATTTATGCTTTGTTATTACTGAAATAACCACTTTCTCGAGTAAATGAAAAGGAAACCAAGCAATCCTCTTCTGACAAGTTGCCAGATGCTGAGGGAACATCTGCAAATTCATAATATTTCTTGTCCTGGGAGGCAATTGGTAAAAGCCATTGCCTTGCAGGTAGGTACTGAGTGGAGGCAGGGTGTTATGTTAGACTAATCTGAGTGGTTTGTGTGTAAGAAAATTGATGGAGATGAAATTCTAAACCAGATAAAGGCAGAGAGGCAGCTCCATTGTCTATGTACCCTAATTAAACATCTAATCAGATTCTTATTAGAGATGATCTTTGCATGGATTATGAGTGCAAGGTGCCACAGCAAAGCCCCAAATTGGATTATATGGATGTTAAATTTTTCATAAAAGAATCATAGTGCTCAGATAATAAACTTGAGACTTCATTAGATGGCATCTATTTATCTAGCAGGTCAATTTATAGATTCTTTATTTTTCAAGTCTGGTGTTAGCATGCCACGTGTGATGAATTGCACAGCTTCTGTCACATTTCTCACTGGAGTCCTCTGCCTGAGATGTTTAGCTTCTCCTCAGGTACCTGTCTCCATCATCCTGTGAGATATAATCTGTTTTACTGCAGGCTTTTTGGCGTAACCTCATTTTCCTGGTCAGGTAAAGTCCCCGAGAAGAGTGCTCTGGGGATCTTACCTACTCACGTATAGAAAAGTTTCCTACCCACAGTTGCTCTTAGGACCAGATGTCTTTACACAGGCCTCTCCCAGCACACCATTATGAAAGTGCTAAGCACCAATTCCCTGTGGTGAAGGGGCTTCATTGAGATCTCTCTGATGTTTACTATCCCTGCCCTTGATCACATCAGATCCCAATAGCAAACCACTCAGGTCTTTCTCTAAAAGTGATAACCAACCCAGACATGGTGACACATGCCTGCAATCCCAGCACTCTGGAAGGCAGAGGCAGGTGCATATCTCTGTGAATTTGAGGCCGGCCTGGTCTACAGAGTGAGTCCAGGAGAGCCAAGGCTAAGCAGAGAACCCTGTCTCAGGAAAACAACGAACCATCTAAACAAACAAACAAACAAACAAACAAACAAGTAAACAAGTAATAACCAAGAAGGCCTCTAGACTTGCTGATATTTTTCTGGGAAGTATTAGTTTATCATATCACAAAATGCTATTGAATGTATACATATATACCTACACATGTATATTTATTTATACCAATGACAACTGTTCTCACCTCTCTGCTATAGTTTGAGGTATTATGAACGACATCAAGGAAAATTTGCACTACCTGGGGTTAAATGGACAAGACTGACTTTAATCAGGAATGTTGAGATAGTGGAAAAAAAATTTGACCTCAGTTCTACTGAAGCAAAACCCAGAAGATCCTGTAACACTGAGGAAGAATTAATGAAAATTCAGGAGGCTTTTAGGGATGGGGTTGGTCAGTGCTGAAATGTAGCTCTTGCCAACAGAGACTGTGGTATTAAATGCTTGTGTTTCTTCACCACTGCATTTCAGAGAGATGGCCCCAGGTCCTTAGAAAGACTGGGTGGTAAAACTGAAAAGGTTCTGGGAGGACATTCATAGTTCAGATTGGTAACTAAAGAATGGCAAGTTTTTTAGACCAAATATACTAGTCCAGATACGTAATGAGAGAGAACGCTGTCTCAAACTTAGAGCAATTGAGGGATGCTATGACCTTCCTGGGTTATAAATATGCTTATAAACTTAGGTTGAGTCTAGATATACCATTGAAAAAGCAACAGCAATAATAACTACATCAACAGCAGCACTAGTTACACCGAGATTGTGCTACCAACCCATACTCACAGCTCAGGATGCCTGTGAGGGTTCAGGTGCTGACGCTTAGACTGCTCTACCTGGTAGGATGGTGTCTACCTCTGTGTTTATATCATCTTGCAGACAGGGGAACTCAAGTGTTTGCAGCTCTCAGCTAAGGAATGCCACGCGTCTCCTGAGCTGGGGTTCACGTCACAGCAGTATAAGCTTCATTGTGTAATGTTTGAGATGAAGATTAGAGAAGCTTCTATGTCTATAACGCTCATTCCCAAGGCTTCACACATGCCAAGACGGGAGCAGCCATATGCTCCGTCCGACAGGACACTTGTACCTCTAATTTCCTGGCTAAGGCAGAGTTGGCTGGGCTCCCATCTGGTGAGTTTTCAGGAAAGTATGCTATTTATTCTTTTGTCTATGGTGGTTCTGTAGATCGACCCACAGAGGTATGGGACACAGCAGGAACTGGCTGGTCCTAGAGGCAGATGGCACACATCACCCTATTTTCTAGCAACTTGCTCAGCTAATGCTGAGGGTTTATTTTGAGTGAGAGATTCTTCTAAACTCTGAGACTGAAAGAAAAACAACATGTCATCAACATCTTGAAGTACATCGCTGTTTCAGAGGAGACAGATCACACTCGCACACTCAAAACTATAATGTTGTATGGCTGCTTGTGCTTAAAAACCATGGGAAAAAGTGATATTTGGTCAAAGACATTACAAAACGCACTATAGAAATGGGTTCATGAAAGGTAAGACCTTAATGCTGCAAAACATTCAAGTGTGAGCAAAGTGCACAACATCAGGTCAGAAAGGGGAAGATGTTAGGTGACAGTTTGGAATAGCCAGGAAGCAGGTTTGTCTCTCTTGTCTTCTCTCTCTCTCTCTCTCTCTCTCTCTCTCTCTCTCTCTCTCTCTCTCTCTCTCTCTCCTCTCTCCTCCTCTAGGAAAGTCTCTGAGCTTTTCCAGAAATAATGTTAAAACACTCATTGGTTAAGAGGACTGTCATTTTTTTTATATTAAAAATATATCACACAACCTAGCTTTCAATTCTATTTAGGCATCTTTCTGTTTAGTTCCCAGGTTTGCCATGAATCCTGGGAGCAAAGGCTGGGGAGACACGTGCTGACAGTGTTTTACATCCTTTCCTTCTCAGTCTTAGGAACAGAAGTAAAGAGCCTCAGACATCCCCCTGTCTGGAATCCTGCATGCTGGCGCACTGCCCTGTGCTCCTAGTGCCCATTAGCTGATCTTTCTGCTACAGGATGTCCTTGAACACTGTGAAATGAGGAAGGGAAGAGTTCGACAGTCCCTCGCTTTTGTAAAAAGGTCCACTGCCTCTGTTATAGTCATTACATCTACAGCCGGAGATAGGCGAGGAAGAAAGGATGTAAGAACATATGCAGATTTATCTTAGAGGGCCTGGGGAAGAGTGTCTGGCACCTCCTTTTTAGAGGATGCGAACATTTGTCACCTGCTCTCCTTAGTTTCACGACCTCACCCAAGAATCTTAAAGTGACAGAAACTCTTTGTAAAACATTCGGCTCCACATAAAGTTGTAGACTATTTACTGCTTGCAGAGTGCTTACAGTCACTAATGGCAATAAGCTGTTTTAGATCAGGAATGAGATGTACGTAGCCTAAAAACAGACGTTCACACACATTCCAAATACAGTAACAATGGTTCCTGAGTCTTCAGACTGTAATTTACTGTTTAGTGTTACTGCAGATATAACGCAGCACAGGGCATGAACAATGTCAGTCAATCCTCGTGTTTGTTTGAGACTGACGGCAACTTTTAAGGTAGAGACTGCAGGAATTATTTGTAAAGTAAATGGGATTATACAGGCATAGGGCAGTTACACTCAGAAATTTTGAAATGAGGTGAAAGACTGTTGTTGAGGATCTTGTCATGATCCTCATGTTTCTGTCTGAACATAACCCAGGAGATAGAATTGAAATGCACCAAGATGGTTTCTCACCAGCTATTTTAAACCTTAAAATCATCTTGCTCTGTATCCATCTTCACCTCTCTCTCTTCAAGATCCCCATCTGGTTGGTGTGTAATCACTGTAAGGTGATTGTCCTAATAGCTAGTATTTTTAAAACTCTTCCTGTGAATCAGATAGTGCAGTCAATAGTTAACTATGCTGTTACATTTTACTCTCAAAACTTCATGTGTATATGGGTACATTTTGGAACTGGAAAAGCAAGAAAATACAACGAGCTTCTCACACCCTCCCCCCCCGTGGGGGTGGGACCTGGGTATGAAGTCCAGTCTCTCAGACATTTCCCAAGCACTCCAGAGGAGCTTTCTAAGCTGCAGGGGGTGGGGGGAGGGAATATGAATATATAAGGACAGAAGAGAGTAACTAACTCCCTAAAACTGGAATTACTGATAATTGTGAGCTGCTGTGTGGGTGCTGGTAACTGAACCAAATTCCCCTGAAAGAGCAGCTTGCGCTCTCAATTTCTGATCCATCTCTTCAGTCCCATAATGCCTATTTCTTGATGGTCACAAATACATTCATATGTAATTATGTTTCTATATGTGATTTTTGCATATTTTTGCATCATTTTCAATTCTTTCTTTTTCGGGGGCGGTTGGAGGAGGCTGTGTTCTTCATCTTCAACACAAATCATTCTGAGAACCTCTGCATCCGGAGTAATTTTGGTGACAACAAAGTAACACTTCCATGTTTCATTTCAGATGATAGTATAAAGACAAAATGTTTATGTTGGTCTTAGTTTCTCACATGTGTATTTGAAATCATTTAAATTGCTAATACAGTGATGTTTGTATATTTGTCTCTACCTGTGTCTGATGTGATGAGAGAGTGTTGAGGTTTGCTCATTTAAGTGTTGAATTAGTAACTCACATTTTTCTTTTTGCTGACAAATGATCTGCTCTTCCCTGGGTCTTTATCCCCTCAAACACGTCTCTGAATAGTGGCATTTGGGCATTTGCTTAACAGGGTTTTGATTCTGTGTTTATTTTTGGTCAAAATCAAACATAAACTCCAAATTTTCCTGTATGTAAATACTAATTAGCTGGAGCTCATGAGGCACATGCCAGGGAATGTTCTACAGAAGCGCTGGCATTACAATGGGCTCCAAGAGGACTGCCGCACTCAGGCCCGCTCTAGTGTGTTCCTTTATCTTTTCTTCATAGACTCGGCCACAAGTTTTTAATTTTTGGAAGTCTGATATTTCACTGAGTTTTATTTGTCTTTTAGCAACATTGGTAAAATTAGGCTTTTTTTGTTTGTTTTTTGTTTTTTGTTGTTTTTTTTTTTTTGTCTATGATTTGAGATTTTAAAGCTTTTTCTAAGGTAAAGTTCTTTATTTTTTTTAATAGTTTTATAATATTATAGAGAAGGTTTGATCAACCACTGGTTTTGAAAATAGATTTTTCTAATGCTATTGTTTGTTTATTGCAAATTTGTGCTTCATTAAGGGTCACACCTGCCATATATGTGTATATACGTATGAATGTGTAAATATGTAATTATGGGAGTCTCATTTTAGCTACATTTTCTTGCCTTTTCCCATTGACTCTGTCTTTTGTTTTAACTAAGTGAATAATTTACATAGCATTTGTATTTTGCCTGTGATTTTAGTTGAGGGTAAATCTTCCATTTTTGGAGAGTTATACTAGTATATTTAACACTCGATTTGTTCTTTACTTATCTAAATATCTATGCATCTACACATATATGCATGTGTCTAGTAAGATGAAATCCATTGATTTGAGTCCTATCAGCTCTGTAATTGTGCACTCCCTCTATGTTTGTAAGCATATTCTTCTACTTTATGATTTTTGTTGCCCATTGATTGGCGAGAATACTTCTTGTGAATAGCAGCTGACGTCTGGTTGAGATTCTGTCTGTAATTCTGTTACATGTACTTATTAAGTCAAGGGAGATTCTCATTTTATAACACTACTTCTTAAGTCCTTACCTACTTGGTGCTGATATTGTTTGATAATTATAATCTGGTTGTTTGGCTGGGTGCACTAACATTGCTGTTTACTAAGTTTCTTTGTCTTTTGTAACTTTATAAATACTATAGGGAGTTTTTTTTTTTTTCAATTTACTTTAATGTTTATTATTGCTACAGACAGTAAAATGACAACTATTTATCAAGTTTCTAGGTAAGATTTTATAGCCATTATTTCTCCTGCTTTTTATTTTGGTTCAGTTTTTAATTTTCTTTCATCTATTCTTTGCTTTCTTCTTACAAATTCTATTACTTTTACATAAATTCTGTGTCTTTTCATCAAACGCTGTTTTTTCCCTTACCCTTTCTAGCATCACTTCAGATTTTATTCTTGACTTTCTAAAGTAATTGACCTGCCAACACATCATTTTGGTCCTTGGTGATGAAAGTCCGTCCATTCCTTTTTTTTTTTCCAGTGAAATCAGTAGTGAAGTTATTTTGCTATCCCCATGTGCACTGAACTGAAGGTCAAAAACATTTGGCATTCCTCAAATGTTACCCCTTCAGATAATTTTCTCCCTCTGACTTTCCTTTTATGGTGGCAGTTAATGACCTAAAATGTGTTTTTATGTTGTGTTGTTTTGTTTTATTGTTGTATCATATTATCATTTACCTTCCCCCCCCCCCACCACTACACACACAGGAAAAAATGCACATAGAGGATTTTTGAGCAACACCTGTAGGGTCCTGATGGGTCAGAGATAAGGAGCATAAGTTGGGAAGCGTGAAAGCGCTGCTTGCATTCTCTGTTGGCAGGTAGGCCTGCTGCAGGTATCTAGGGGACCATGCTGATCACCAGGTAGGCCTGCTGCAGGCGTGTAGGAGGCCACACCATTCACCAGGTAGGCTGCTCCAGAATTGTTTGGTTTCACTTGTCAAGTTTACCCTCAGGCTCCAGTGAAGTCTTTGAGAATCTTGCTTGGATATTGTCTTTGGGAAGAAAACTTCTTGACTTTCCTGGTTAATAATGGACTTATATCCTGCTTTGACTCAGTATAGAAAATAAAAATGGAGCTTGCTGGGGTGGGACACTTGAGTTTACTTCAGTGTGTTTCCAGAATCCTTCTCTCCTCCTCTTAATACTTACCTAAGGCTACAGAGAAGTTCACTGGGGAAAAATAAGTAAACTTATTATTATTATTATTATTATTATTATTATTATTATTATTATTATTATTATTTATTTATTTATTTATTGTTACTCATTTATTAGGAGGTAAGTAACTTTCCAAGAGCTTGGAACATTTCATCTTTTTTTCACTTTCCTTTCTTGATTGATTCTTCTTCTTTAAAAAAAAAAAAGTCCATTTTCCTTTGTATAAAAGGAAGGGTACTATGGTAATCATTGTTTCAACAATGATCAGTCCCTTTCGGGTAATGGATGGCCGCATTCTTAGGAAAATGCTGGTTTAGTGGTATGTTGGGACAGTTGCATATTTAGTGTTCTGGTTAGAAGAAATGCCCTTCCTTGCTCAGCATGCGTAAAATATAGCTTGTAAATACAATCACTTGAAAAAGCAAAATTATCTCATAACCTAAATAACACTGTGAAATCTTAATTAACTTTCATTTGGTTTCCAAGAACGCAGAATATAGGTCATGTGCACACTTAACATGATCTTAATTTAACTTACATTTTATACTGACTGGGTTTTTTTTTGTTGTTGTTGTTGTTAAACTCTTTTTTAATCAGTTAGGATATGCCAATCTCTTGTTCTTTGATTTGTTATTGTGGATTTGCATGTGTGAGGTATCAGTTAAAAATTATATATTTGTGAGTCATAGATTGTTTCTTGATTTGTCAAAAACACAACCACTGTAGTTCTTCTTTGATCTCAGAGCTCTTGTAACACTCCCCAGGCAGCTTGCACAATACAAATAGAATAGATTATTTTTTCTACCTTCCCTGTTATTAAGACTGACTCTCTCTCTCTGTCTCTCTCTGTCTCTTTCTCTCTGTCTCTCTCTCTCTGTCTCTCTCTCTCTCTCTCTCTCTCTCTTTCTCTCTCTCTCCTCTCCCTCTCTCTCTTCTGCTCTCCTCTCCTCTCTCTCTCTCTCTCTCTCTCTCTTTCTCTCTCTCTCGTGTGTGTGTGTGTGTGTGTGTGTGTGTGTGTGTGTCCTTGGAGGCCAGAGGCACTGGATCTTCCTGGAGCTAGGATTGCAGGTGGCTGGGAGACACCTGATATGTTGACTGAAAGCCATTCTTGGGTTCTCTGGAAAATCAGTGCCCACTCTTAACCATTGGGCCATGTTCTCATCTTCTTTTCCTTTATTCTTGAGGATCTAAGAATAGTTAGGTAACAGGAATAATGGAATAATTTATGCCTAGTCCAGCTTCAAAGATCCTGATCATCAGTTTTTTACAAGGTTCAAAAAAGTCTTTCCAAATAACTTCTGCAGATGCTTTTTTTGACAATTTGGATAATTGCAATCCTCTTTTTAAACCAGACGCTAAATATTTTGAGTCACTACATTTGTCTCTTTGTTTAACTATTCAGACTCATGCCATATCTTTGGTATTCAAATAGTGAATTACGGAGTTTGTCTTCTAAACTGGAGCATTTCAAATAAACATCTATTTGAGTAAGACTTTCTGAACGTGTAGGTCCTTTGTAACAAAAGTTTATGCTTCCTCAGAATCACAGCATTCTCTAGTTGTTGAGGCAGCAACACTCAGTTTTTTGTGTCACTTTGTTCTACAGGAAGTGGCTTTTGACTTCATAAGAATGATGTCATCAGTGGAGGCTGACACAACTGAGCTGTAGTCGTGTGTTACCTAGGTTGACAGTTGTGAGCATTGTTTTATTTCCCTTAGGGAGTCACACACACAAAATTACTAAACACACACACACACACACACACACACACACACAAATGCTATAAGATAAAATAAGCTGGCAATGGCAGGATTTCAGATTTCCTTAAAGGCAAGGATAGAATGCCTAAATTAAGTAAGCATAACATGAGCCTTGAATGGAGTTTTCTTTGTTTTTTAGTTGTAATTACCTTAACAATTTTCTGTGCCAAATAAGGTACAGATTACACAGCTGCCAATTGGCATCTATTTAATCGTTATTTGAATGTATTTTCATTTTCCTAAAGATCCGTAGTGGGTAGACATGCATTGAGAATCCTTAAACTGCAGTATACTTGTCTTTGGCACTGTGCCAAGAATTATGTGGTTTCTTGTGCAAGGACTCCAGTGGTGGTGGTCTGTGGTGATGTTGGGGGCAACTCCAGGAAGATACCATTGTTTTAGAATCATTTTGAAAAGTAAGTTACTGAAATTAAGTGCAGACAGGATTTATGTTGGCTTAAGTGTAGAGTTGTTCAGAGGCAGCAGAACACCTACCCTAAGCGCATTCAAAGTTAAGAAAGGAAATGAAGGCATTGTGCCCAGTGACTGGTTTGCCAAAGTTGAAGCCATCTCCATACGGAGGTTCTTTGATACTTGCTCATCATCTTCTTGAGGCAGGCTAGGTGTTGCCAGGAGTTAACCTGTCTTGTTGTCAAAGAATCTCTAAAATATTAAAAAGCATCTTTAAATGCCATATTCTGTAGGTCTCTGAAGCCTTTGAAGACCTTAGTTAACTATTTTACCTTATCTATCTATAGGACCATATCTATCTCTTAAACCTAGGATGTGTATTCTTGTGATAAAAATTGGTTGGTAGTTGACATGACCATGTTTTGATCAAATAACAATTCGTTTGTATTACTTAAAATGAGCCAGCTTGGATACAGGCAGAGTCGACAGCCAAACTCTGCAAAAACAAGGTAAGCAAGTCCTCAATAGTTCCTGCCTCACAAATATGTCTGTCAGACATTTTGGGCCAGAAGGCTGAAGACGATGCTCCAACATTATAGAGAGTTTTGGTTGATTGCTCAGCCAGCAAACTGTCTCTGTCTTTTTGTTGTTGTTGTTGTTGCTGCTGTTGTTGTTGGGGTTTCTGTTTGTTTGTTTTCTCATTTTGGAAGCTGCTATACCCTGCACTTCAGCTTCACTCAGGTAATTAAGTTTTATTCCTTCTCAGGTCTCTGATGGAGTTGAAGAACAGATAGTTTAGTTTTACAATTAAGCTTAGTTGTTTAGGGGTTAGGATGTTTTTTGGTCTAGATAGATGTTTTAAATTGAGAGAGATGAGATATGATATATATTGATTCTCATTCAGAAATTTAGAATCACCAAGATAGGAAAGATGTTTTCTACAAGGTTGCCAAATACAATTAGCAAAAATACCATAAATATAACATTCATATAGTCCCTGATTGTTTCATGGTTCTTCTTGCTGTATGCAATTTTTAAATTTCTGTGTAATAATATAAATGTATATACCAAAAAAAAATCTTTAGAAAAAATGTTAAGAAAGGATTAAACGCTGGAATATTTTGAGGATTTTTTTTTCCTTCTAAGCCTTGGAGTTCATGATCTTTTTTTAAGACTGGGGTCTTGATCACTACCTTATACAGCTTTGATTCATTTGCACTTTTTAGTGTATTCTCCAGACGTTTGAACATATTAGACTGAGGATTGTTTTTTCCTGTACAGAGAGGAAAACACTTTGGATTTGGTGTATTTCCCATTGGCTTGGCACTTAAAGCATAGCTGTACTGGCAGAGGTTGGTTTCCTGTGACATCAGCTAGAACTACAGTAATAGGATGCAATATAGTTCATAAAGTGCCAGGTAAGCAGAGCAGGCTCACATCGGAATAACTGAGAAGCTGCAGCTGCAATTATGCACGTGTGGCTTTTCCTGGGGCTCAAAGAGGAGCAAGAATGAAAGGAAACTATTTCTTCCCACAAGGTCCTTCCACTTGCTAATTAGATCTGAGTTACAGAGATATCCGCTTTTCTTCTTCCTCTTCATTTAAAAAAAAAAACAATTTCTACTTTGTAATTCTGTGTGACCACAGAGTGCCATTGGGGGTTGGTTCTTGCTAGTTTGTTTTATCAGTACCAAGCTTAACATGATGTTTCACATGATGACATCAAGTTCTGACGGGCAGGGCTGTTGATTAGAAATTCACTTCTATAATAAGATTAGTGCAGTTATTTGATTTTAGTTATCTAATTTAAAGGGGTGGAGGTATAAGTCCTTCAAAGTCACTGTTTGACATAGCTACCATTAAAAGACAAAGAAAAAATGCACAACAATACACTTGCTGCACACATGACAGAGGTGTCCTCTTTATTCCATCGAAGGCTTAAGTAGAACAACAGGAAAACAATGTCCTAATAGAGATGTGGGATTAAAAACGAAAACGCTCAGAGAAACAGCGACATTGAAAATTAGAGCTCATTAAACACATGTGAATGCAAACTCTCCCATGCTCATACTGGAAACCTACTTTGGAAACATGTTTCATAATAAATAGTCAAGTGTGCATGTGTTTACCTCATGATCAGCAATTCTGCTAGTAAACAGAGCTAATGGAACTGTATTCACATGTTCACAAATATATTTATAAGGATGTTTATTCATTATTGCGGGCAAGTGGAAGTTGTCACAGTAGAATTCAGAAATACCAAATAATTCACAAGGATAACTAAAGAAGAATGAGAACGGATAGACAAAGATGTGTGTGGATAGGTAGTAAAAGAAAATAAGGAAAAATGAGTGAGTTAACCTGGAAGCAGAAAGAATCAAATGGTATAGACTCACTTATATCTGCATACTAGCCCAAGGGGCATGTCCCACGACAGCCTTCACTTACCAGGAAACTGGGACAGAGGGGAGGACATCCTATTGGGACTCTAAATGAGAGAAGCATGGGAGAATAGCAAAGTAGAACGATCCAGAGGGTCCTAGAAATCTACAAGTAGAACATTATGATAGGCAGATTTGGGCCCAGGGGTCCTGCTCAAACTAAAGCACCAGCCAATGACAATGCAGGCGGTAAACTTTAAACCCCTAACCAGATCTAGCCAATGGGCAGAACATTCTCCACAGTTGAGTGGAGAGTGGGATATGACTTTCTCATGTAGTATGGTGCCTCACATTTGACCATGTCCCCTGGAGGGGGGAGACCTGGTGGCACTCAGAGGAAGGACAGCAGGTGCCAAGAAGAGACTTGATACCCTATGAGCATATACAGGGGGAGGTAATCCCCCTCAGGAACCGTCATAGGGGAGGGGAATAATGGGAAAATGGGAGGAGGGAGGGAAGAATGGGAGGATACAAGGGATAGGATAACCATTGAGATGTAACAAGAATAAATTAATAAAAAAAAAAAAAGAAAAGAAGGAAGGAGGAAAGAAGGAAGGAAGGAATATTTGGCTAATTTTTAGAAAATCTTGTATAAAAGCACTATTTTCTTTGTGTCTAACCAATGAACGTTGATCTCTGAGATGTTTACATAAAGGCAGATTTGGGAAAGCAGAGTTAAAGGAGTCATGTTTCTGGAGTTCGGAAATACAGATGCTCAGTCTAAAAGCTGAATCTCTAAAAGCTCATTTGATCACTCGCTTGTTTTGTTTGTTTGTATGCGAACATTTCCACTACAGCAAAGTGATCTTGAAACGTTTAACTGAAGGCCGGAAACATGCCTGGATTCTGGGGGCTTTGTTCTCTTCTCCAAGCTTTCTAGCCCAAGATCAAAGACTCCTTCATCAAAGCAACTTCATATCTCTCTTGATGCTTGGTTAAAAAATTTATTGCTGTGAGCCTTCGATGGAGGCTGTTTTCATCCCCTATAAAAGAGCAGAGCAATCTCTTAAGCCCACGTGGGACAGAGATTGGCTAGTGATGGTCCGGTATCTGCTTCAGTGCCCTGGATGACAAAGCAGTATGCCAGTAGCTTCAGCTTCCATTTTCTTAAACACCCATTACCAAAGCAGAGACCCAGTGTTAATCATTAACTCGATGCAGGACCTGTAACAGCAACTGTTTCTATAACGTCAGAACCAAAACTTGTTAATAACTAGTTCATCGCTTAGGAATGTTTTATTTCATGTGATTTCATGCTATCTGTTGCCAAATACTATATAATCTAGGGGGAGGTATTTGTGAACTATGACTCTTTTTAGGTCTAGTGTTTTCTTACTGAAAGGAGCAACGAGAGATGGTGACTGGACCTTGTGTTTCCAACTTAATATAGGCTACACACAAGGTTTCCTAGCTTTCCGAAAATGGATAATTTTGTGATATATGTATATATGTTTTTTTCTAGGATGTATTTCAGTTGTGTTAATAAAAGGTGAACATCTTATTTCCTCAAAATACATTCTCTTTCCTTGGTGCCTTAAGAATCATTTAGTATTAAATATATGCATAACGTTGATTTCGCCTTATTCATGTTTGCTTCCTCCTCAGCTTCTGATACAGAATTGACAGGGCTAGGCCACTAGAATTCGACTGTGTGTCAACTCTCTATTGTGTCTCCTGACTGTATCTTGGGTTGTTTTCTGAACGTTGCCTCTGCATCCTGGGGCCAGGACTTCAGGAGTCTTCCTGCCTGCACAGGATTTTCTAAGCCTGTTTAAAATCTAAGTATTCTTATGACTCAGTGATATGATCAGCGGATATCACAAGAAAGGATATGTGTTTAGATATTTTGAATTCTTTCACGATGCACAACAGGTTCTGCTCCTTATCAAATGCCCCATCTCCAAGGCCCACATTCCCAAGATTTCCAAGGGTAGACCAAAGACCTCTTGGTTCCACACACACCCCTTTCTAATGAATTCATGATAACTGCTGAGTTCCACAAACACATCACCTTTCTAGCATCAAGTTTGCTTTAATGTCCTAACAGCATAAGTCTTTATTAGATTTGATATAGAAAAAAAAAATCTAAGTTTCTACCTAAAAATATCTAGTGCCACAAATCTAACTGCCGTTCACCATACCAGGCACATTGCAGTTTTAGGTACCTAGTGGAACACTTTAGAGCAGCACATTGGGTTCTATTTCCATAGTCACAGACCCATATGTGCGGTCACATTACTCGCTAGGTCACTGTGGTATTTTAGAATCATCCATTAACATGTTGTAGGACCCTTGCTGCACCTTCTGCCTACACCCCATTGATTTTAGTTTTTGTCCATATCATGAATGGCCAAGATGCTTTATATGTTTCTTTACAATGTAGCCAATCATTTCTCACAAAGATGACATGATAATATAATGCCAGTAAGAGAGAGATGGAGAGAGAGAGAGAGAGAGAGAGAGAGAGAGAGAGAGAGGAGAGAGAGAGAAGAAACAGTCAAAGATAAAGCCAAAATAAACCAAACTTTCAGATTTTACTTTTGGTTTCTGGTCCTCTTCCACCCCGTGTGGAGGGGTCCCTTGAAGCTTTAAAGTAGGGCTCTCAATGTACGTGGAGGCACCTCTCCTTTGTGGCTAAGTGAATACTGTATATTCTGCCTGATAATTATTTTCCTAGATTCCTGTTCTAGTTTCTTTTTCTGTTGTAATAAAATTCTCTGATAAAATCTGCTTAAAGAAGAAACAGTTTAGCCAAGCATGGTGGCATATGCCTTTAATCCCAGCACTCGGGAGGTAGAGGCAGGCGGATTGCTGTGAGTTCGAGACCAGCCTGGTCTACAAAGCGAGTTTAGGACAGCTAAGGCTGCACAGAGAAACCTTGTCTCGAAAAACCCAAAAGAAGAAGAAGGAGGAGGAGGAGGAAGAGGAGGAGGAGGAGGAGGAGGAAGATAGAGAGAGGAAGAAGAGAGAAGAAGAAGACTAATCCTAATAGAACAGTTTATCTAGAACTCAATGCCAGGTTACAGCACATCACTGCATAGGAATCAAGATGGCACATCAACAGTCAGGAACAAAGAATAATGGAGTAATCCATGACAGTATTCAACTAGCTTTCTCCTTCTTGGGTACCCAGGCACCCCAAGCCTGGGAGATGGTGGCGCCCACAGTTGGCAGGCCCTCACATATTAGCAAACATAGTCCTTTGTGGATCTCAGAGGCCCTTCTCCCAACGGATTCCAGATGCAAGCTGACCGTTTCCATTGATGTTCACACTTCCTTTTCGCGACTTTCGGCACTTAAATGGTTTTCAGCTTCTCAGGGTCAGAGTAAATGTTTTTGTAATCCTCCTGGCTCTCTAAAGCAGTTCTGTTGGTCTCTAGTAGTTATCCCCTGCTGTTATCACCCACCGTGGACTGAGGCTCAGGACACGATTAGACACTTCCCTTTGTTTCGTCAATTGCTCCCATTTTCTCTCCTTTCTATAATGCAGACACTATTTGCTCCATCTGAAGAGCAAACCTTTCTAAAACTGCTTTCCAACAGTTTTGCAATTCTTTTTCTTATGAAAGCTACTAAACGAGAGATAGAAGAGCACTTCTACATTTACCAAATGCCTCTCATATTTGTGTTTTATCTTCACCTCCTAAACCTTGACAGGTATTTTGTGAGTAAATCCACATTTAGTTAGGCCCACTGGGACTCCAGCATTTACCCTCCTTGGGTTTCCATAGTTAGTTGTTTTGCAGTCATAATTCTGAAAATATCTTGAATGTGTATAGGGTTAGATTTTCTACATCTACTTTATTTAGGGTTCTTAAACACTTCAACCTCACTTCTAATCCATGGACCAGAGAAAGGGGAGAAAAAATGTTGATAGGAAAAAGGTATTTTGGATCTGTTTAGATATAATTCCTTGGGACAATATCGCTCTGAGTTATAAAGATACCAGCAGTCCAGTCTAATGTACAACAACAAACAGTCACATGGATCTGTAATGGTGGCACAATCCAGAGGAAACCGTAAGGTTCCTCTGAAACTAATTGAGTCAGCAGAAGTGGCCAGAATCAGCCGGAGTACCGTGAGAAGTTGTCTGGAACAATTTCTCTCTGAAAAGCGAAGGTCAACAAAGAACAGCAGAGACAAGTAAAGACGAGCAAAGCATTGCCCGACAGGGTAGCAGTGCAAAAGCCTTCTCCTCCTTTACCTGGGGTTCTATTTATACCCTTTTAAACATCACACGCCCTCTTATGTGTCTGCTCCCAGCAAAATATCATATGCCTTCTTATAAGATCTCTTCCAGAAAAACATCACGTGACACAACTGATTCTTCAGAGAGACCAGAAAGTTTCATGTCAAATGTGTCCCTTTAGGGCAATGATGCCCAACAGATCTGGATTTCTATAAAACAAAATAAAACAAAAGAAAATAAGCCTTGATTTGGAAGGAGTGCCCATCAGGTGTAAGTATCTCCACCATGGCAGATGTTAAGCTTCTTACTAAGATTTCACCAAGTGCATGATTGACAAGACATATGGCCCTCATCAGCTGGAAAGACCATACCAGCACAGCACAGTGATCCATGATGTCGGCATCCCCATGGACAACTATGAGCCACATAGAATGGAATCCAATAGCATTTTGAAGCTTTAACACTGATGACTAGTTATATGATTCTACAGCAAAGTTCCAGTTTCTGGAATCTTTTAGAACATTCTGGATCTTTGAGGCATGGTCTCCATGTTGGTCACTTTATAACTTCCACAAGCCTATATGTCAATAGCTTATTAGGGTCCTAGTCTTCAGGAGAAATCATGCATGGAGTTTAGAGTTGGAATTTAGAGTTGGAAAAGTCCACTTTTCCAACATGGAAACACACAAAAAAAGATGATGATGATGATGATGATGATGATGATGATGATGATGATGATGATACATTTAAAAAACACAATTTACTATAAAAATATTTTTTTTTACCTGTTAACTTATTCACTAGATAAGTGTCAGTAACTCCCTTATGCATATAAAGATATTGTATAAACAATCTCAAGCCACCATATCATAATTTAAGATGACGACAGCAGTCTTTCTGGCATAGATAAGGGACTTTCGCCAAGCTGGTGAAGTGTCAGCAGGTCAAAGGTGATACAGTATTCACAGAGAAGATGTGAAAAGTGACAAAACAAGGCTGCCTCAATGCAGAGCCCTGATAAAGACAGGAAATTAGCAGCTGCTGAACACCCTGGGTGGACTTCTGTAGAGTGGTTATGTTTACTTACACGACCATGGAGACAATACTCTTGGGAAGAGGAGCTTTGCTTCTTCTGAGTCCCTGATACATGTTCTCCAAGACTTGTTAATTGCCTGGAGTCATCATCTTCTGATTGTCCTTAGTCTTCATGTATCCCACAGGCAGCTTCATGAAAGCCCTTTGTACACTTCATCATGGAAACACCCAGAACTGGTACAGACAGTGCTGCCTGCCATGGACCCATTGAGCATCATAAATGTATTGTGATGGGAGATGGACAGCTGCTTCTCACAGATCCTTGCTCCTCTTCTAGAATGATAATGCATATCCTCGTACCTCCAGTCCCTTAGCTGAAATATTAGAAATATTCATTCCTGGACAGCAAAGGCTCACTCTGTCTTACCCCTCATCTCTCTGTTGGATGTACACACACAGGTGTCTAAGTGGACTTCTGCTGGTGTGGGCTGCTCTCTGTCACTCTGGGTTTCTGGAGGATTTCATTAAAGAGATTCCCTTACCACCCTCTCTTTCCCTTTAAAGACCAAATTAGATTTATGAATAAAGAGCTTAAGTGATTAAAATTTCATAGTTAACTAATACAAAAAACTGTACTACCCCAGGTTACCAAAGAAATAAATACTGTTGAGTGAGTGGACCCAGGTCTGGGATTCACCCAGCTAGAGGACCACATGTGCTCCCATTGGTGACTATGCAAGGTTTCTCTAGTTTTAGGTAGGGCTGCTGTTATTTGAAAACACGCAGAAGATGTGTCTGTTGGTTTTCAACCACAGAACAGGATCCACACCTGGGGTGATAATCAGAAGGACCATGACACTGGACTTCTGCTTGGCTGACCCTCCTACTTATTGATTAAAAGGAAATCGGCAACTGAAATGAAATGATGTTGAACAACAGTTTATGGGCTTATATTTGACATGATCAATGACTTAAGAGTCCTAAGCTATACTAGAAAATAAGCTGTCACATTTTAAGCACCATTAGGCCAGTTAAAGGTTTCAGTGGGTAAAGATATTTGACACCAAGTCTGATGATCTGAGTTTGATCTCTGAGACTCACAGGGTGCAAGGAGAAAATTGACTCTGCTAGTTGTCCCCTAACTTCCATGTGTTTACTGTGGCACATATACCCAAACACACACACACACACACACACACACACACACACACACACACACACACACACCCCAAATGCTATGAAAATTTAGGGAAATGAGTACCTAAGTTATTAGGTACTCCTGGAGAGTCAATGCATGGCTACTAGCTCAACACCTCAGCCTCCTACCTTGCTAAAGTGACATCTACACTTTGACTTTATAGCTCATAGAATTGAGAAGAAAATGCAAGGACTGATAATCAATATCACTATATTAACCACTTTCTTAGAGGTTTTTATTGCACATGATCAATGACTTAAGACTTTTGATCTGTATCAGAAAATAAGGCATCCAAGTGAAGGTTCAATGGGTAAAGGTACTATAGGTTTTGCTTTGAAAATCTGGCCAGCTGTTTCAAAAAAATTTAAAATAGTAACATTTTAGTTTCTTAAGTTCAAATCTTTGTATGCTGTATTGGATTCTTTTTCTTTTAAGTTAGAACCCAGGGGCAGTAGAAACTTGTTTACTTCTCATGGATCAAAGAAATGATGAGTCTCAGATCTGGAGATACAGAAGGGACGTGCCTCTAGTGTGGTGGCTCCCATCTCTGCTTTGGGTTAACAGGTTACCCAGGGATGCCATGGATTGATGTAGAGATAGGTGTCTGAGCATCTCCTGAACAGAGGAGCTGAGCTGGGATTTTAAGAAATGATTGATGTGTGCATCTCAGCTGAGGAGTAAAGAAGATCTGCAAATTACAAAAGCACAGTTCAGAGGTGTGTCTTGGCTCAGTGTTGAAAAACAACTGACTTTTGACAGTTTTTAATGTCTTCTGCATCCCAAACAAGCTAGCACTCTTTTATTAATGTCACAACCTCTGACTCAAAAGGAACAGATCCCTTTTTAAAATTTTTATTAAGCATTTTTATTATTTACATATAGCTTTATATTATTACACACATATACAATAAGCTACCTACAGCAAGAATAACCATGACACAATCAGAAATTATATAAATGT
Source organism: Acomys russatus (assembly GCF_903995435.1). Lineage (NCBI taxonomy): Eukaryota > Metazoa > Chordata > Mammalia > Rodentia > Muridae > Acomys > Acomys russatus. The sequence goes on from NC_067162.1 coordinate 8,367,677, forward strand.
TACATTTTTAGTGTTTTGGCTATTTGTATTTGACAGCCTTGAAGAAAACATCTTTCCTATCTTGGTGTGTCTAAAATTCTGAATGTAAATCATTATCTATCATATCTCATAATTATCAACTTAAAACATCAATATAGACCTAAAAACATCCCAATCCCTAAACAACCAAGCTTAATTGTAAAACTAAACTATCTGATCTTCAACCCATCAGAGACTTGAGAAGGAATAAAATTAATTACCTGAATAAACAGGGGGTGCAGGTTAGCAGCTTTCCAATGAGATGACTGAAACAGTTTGCTACTTGAGCAGTAACCCAAAACTCTTTACAATGTTGGAGCATCATCTTCAGTCTTCTGACTCAATACATCTGACAAACATATTTATGAGGCAGGAACCATTGAGGACCTGCTTACTCTTTCTTGGCAGAGTTTGGCCATCAGCTCTGCCTGCATCCAAGCTTGCCATTTTCGAGGCAGAATTCTGTCTGTGGTAGAAATAGACATTTTTTCCCAGTGGCTTGTTTGACACATTTGAAGCCATCTCCACAAGGAGGTTCTTTGATGTTCATCATCCTCTTTTAAGCTGGCTGGGTGTTGCCAGGAATTAACCTGTCTCATTGTCAATGAATCTTTAAAACAATAAGAACATTTTTTAAATGCCATATTCTATGTGTCTCTGAGGTTTTTGAAGACCTTATGTAACTATTTACCTTATCTTTCTATAGAACCATATCTGTTGTAACTATGATGTATATTCTTGTGATTAAAATTGACTAGTAATTGATATGATCATGATTTGTTCAACTGGCAATTAACTTTTATAATTTATTTATCCTAAACAGCCTACAGTAGCACTTTAAAAGTATTGGATGTAAATCTTGTGTTATAAATGAGATATATGATATAATACCTCATATTAGAGTAGAAATATATATAATGTGTGTGATGAATAATCTCACATTTAAACTCTATACCACTGTATCCAAAATTAAACTTATTTTGCATCTATGTACAAAAAGTCTACACCAGTGAATTAAAAATAACTTTGTGAGTGAAAATTGAGGCATTAAGTTGAGGAGTAGATTCACTAACATACCTTTTGTTCTATCTTCCCTATATATTTCTATATTCCTCCTCCTTTCTTTTCAACCTCTATTTCGAAACCTAAGAATAAAGGAAAGAATAAAGGAAAAGAGACATTCCTTAGCCCAATCTTTTTTCTTTCCAAATAAGACCAATAATAACTTATAACCAACTCCCATTGAAAATAACCCTTCATATCACAGAAAGCAACAAAAAAACTACCTGACCCCCTTAAAGGAAATGGGGCATCATTCTCTTAAGGTTTCTTCCAGCTGATTTGGGACTGATAATACCTTTGTAGGGACACAAATAAAATTGGGGAAATGGTTAAACAAGCTAACAATAGCATTTGTGGTCCAATTTCTAAATGTCGTGAAATTCCAGACTTAATTAGAGTCCTGTGTGTGACAGTCTGAAATGCTGGACCAATTGAGATTGGAAGCTTTCTTCCAAGGTGGAGGAAGAGACTCTTACTGAATCCAAGGAAATGAGGCACTGTCATAATCTAGCAACATTTGATAATAACTTAAGGCTTTAAAAGGATGTTTCTTCACCTATTAAGAAAAAACACTTATGTTTATTTTAGCTTAGATGAATCTTTTTCTTTTTACCTTTTATTGACAATAGATTTTTTTCCTCACATATTATATCCCAATTCGGTGTCTACTCTTCCCAGCTCCTCTGTACCTCCCCTCTGATCCAGTTCCACTTTCTTTTTGCTTCTCATTAAAAAAAAAAAAAAAAAAAAGAACAGGCTTGTAAGTGATATTAATAAGCTTAAATATAATAAGGTAAAACAACAACAGCAAAATCATACCAGAATTGGACAAAACAAGCAAATAGAAAGAGAAGAGCTCAAGAGAAGGCATAAGCAACAGAGACCTATTCTTTCATATACTCAAGAATTCTATAAAAATACTAAACTGGAAGCCATCGTATATACACAGATGACATGGTACACACCTGTGCAGGCCCTGTGCATTTTGCCTCAGTCTCTGTGAGTTTATATGAGCTTTAATCATGCTGATTTAGAGAGGCTTGGACTTTGGTTTCCTCCATTCTATCTGGCTCTTAGAATCTTTCTGCTTCTTCTCCTGCAGAGTTCACTGAGCTCTGAGAGGAGGGATTTGATGGAGGTGTCTTATGGCTGAGCGTTCCAAATCTTCTCACACTCTGCTTCTGTGATTGTGGGTCTCTGTATCTGTTCTCGTCTGCTGCAGGAGGAAACTTCTCAGATGATGTGGCTGGGCAAAGCTCTGATCTATGATTATAGCAGAATGCCATCAGCAGTCTTTTTATTGCTACTTTTTCGTTGTTCTTGTTTAACCTAAGAGTGAGCCTTTAGTCAAATCAGATACTGGTTTGTTGTTCCTATAAGCTTTGTGGCACCTGTTATGCCCAGATTGCAAGGAATTCCCAAAACCACCAGGAGCCCAAAGTCATATGTAAATGCAAAGAGCCTTTATTCCGGCATGCTGGGGCTGACCACTCAAACAAAATTGTGATGACCCCAAGTGGAACCTGCTGGCCTCTTTTAAAGGCCAGAAAGGGGAATTCCAAGGTAGGTTAGGTAATTTTTACTTCTATTGGCACAGCTCAGGGGCAAGGGTATGAGGACATCTGGGATTGGTTAGGGCTCTGGTATGGGGCTAAGGGCTCTCTAAACTGGTTCAAACCAACCCACACTGGTAGGTGTTCTTAAGGCTACTGCTCAGGAGTTAGGGGCTTCTTAAACTGGTATCTAAGCAACCCTATCTTTCTCAGGTCAGGTGTTCTGGCTGTCCTGATTGGCTGTCCATTGCTAGGAGTGATGGTTAAACATCTCAAACTTGAGTTGATTGAAGCGCATTCTTGTGATCTTTTTGAAACTGGAGTTCATGCCCAGGCCACTTTCCTTTAAAAATGGAGTTTCCTTTTTCAGAAATAGGGTTACACAGGCCTCACACCACCACTGCTGTAGTATATCTTGCAGGCAGGACAACATTATAAATCAAAGGGTTTGTGACTGGCTTAGTATTTATTTTTCATTTTTGGTAGCATGGAGAGTACCTTCCTGTACCAACGATGCTAGAACATATGGGTGAAGGCTCTATGTAGGCACCAGCTCTACTTCTCCATGCTCAATGAGATCTGTAGATGTTGTGTTCAGTTGTGCCATCAGTTTCTAAAGAGCAACCTATAGTCATGGCAACAGCCTAGATTATTTGGGGATTATAATGGGACTCCTTTGGCCAATGCCTCAATTAGATATGATGCTATCTAAGTACAGGAAGTTTCATTTAGTGACAAGATATGGCAAGTTGGGGCTCTATTTTCTCCCACTATTTGGTAATTTCACTTAGATAATCTTCATATGTCTTTTAGGAATGTTCCACTGTGTTAGGTTTCCTAACTACCCTTCCAATGTCCCTTAATTTTAGCTATCTATTTCTAACCTCACTCTCCCCTTCCCCACTTGATCCTCCCATTCAAATCCCCACCCCCTACATTCATGCATAACTACTTATTCTCTTTCCCTTTCCTAGGGAGGTCTATCCCTCTCCCCAGTACTTACTGTATATCAAACTTCTGTGACCCTATGGATTATAACCTGGTTATTATTATTGATTTAACAGCTAATCTTTACTTAACAGCTAATTCCATATAAATGAGCTCATACCAGATTTGTCTTCCTGGGTCTAGGCTACTTCACTCCTGATAACTTTTTTCTAGTTACATCTATTTGCCTGAAGATTTCATGATGTAATTTTTTTTAATGGCTGAGTAATACTACATTGGATAAATGTACCACATTTTCTTCATCCGTTCTTCTGTTGGAGATCTGAATTGTTTCTAAATTTTGGTTATTATGAAGAGAACAGCCATGAACATGGTTGATAAGTGTCTCTGTGGCAGGATAAAGTACCTTTTGGGTATATGGCCAAGAGTGATATGGCTGGATCTTGAGGTAAATCGATTCTCATCTTCCTGAGGAACTGCCACACTGGTTTCCATAGCTGCTATACAAGTTTGCCTCTTACCAGTAAGAGATGAGTGCTCCCCTTGCTCCACATCCTCCCCAGTAAGAGATGAGTGCTCCCCTTGCTCCACATCCTCCCCAGCATGGTCTGCCACTTGTTTTTATTGATTTTAGTCATTCTGACAGGTGTAAGATGAAATCTCAAAGTGCTTTTGATTTGCGTTTCTCTGGTGACTAAGGATGTTGAACATTTCTTTAGCATGTCTCAGCCATTTGAGTTACTCTCTTTTGAGAGTTGTCTGTTTAAATCTGTACCCAATTTTTAAATTTGGTTATTTGTTTTCTTGATATCTAACTTTTTGAGTTATTTACGTATTTTGAATATTATCCTTCTATTGGATGCGTAGTTGGTGAAAATCTCTTCTTATTCTGTAGGTTGCTGCTATGTCCAAATGGCAGTGTCCTTCGCTATAAATAACTATTTTAGCAAATTGTCAGTTTGGAAAGAGAGTGGCCCACAATGAAAGAATTGTCATTTTCATCCCTCATCAGCTAGTGCTGGGAAAGAAACCAAGGCCTCCGTCATTCTAGACCAATTGACCATGGATGTAATCTTCTCAGTCTTTTCAATTGCTGTCTTTAATTTTGACTGTTTCATATATGTATACAATATATTATGATAACATTTACCTTCCCTCTCTTACTCTTTCTGAGCCATTTCTTCTTTCCAGCTAGACTCTCTCTTACGTGTGTGTGTGTGTGTGTGTGGTGTGTGTGTGTGTAGGATGTAATGAAGAAAAATTGTCTAGGGTCTACTAAAATGAAGACAGAGGTACAGAGGTTCAGACCTGGAGGCCTTTCTCCCAGGAGCTCTATGCCCAAGCAGACATACATGATGTCCTTTGGCTGCTTCTGGCCCGTCAGCTTTTGGCTAAAGGCCAAGCACAATGCCTGAGGGTTGAACCTTTGCTTCATTGCTTCTTAGAATTGGCAGAGGTGTCACTTCCCAGAATAGATAGCCAGATGGCCTCTGTGAAGCACATGTTCTGAGGTGACTCCGTGTCCCCTCACATCACAGGACCAGGCCACATGCTTGCACGCAAACTCCAAGAAAGGATCAGAAATGGGTTTCTGGTATCTGCCTTGTTATGTGTGCATGGTGGAACTTTCCCTGACATAAAAGCAATGTTTCACAGGTTCTGTGCAGCAAAGCAACCACTCTGGTCTACCTCCAACAAGCCCTAGTGTTATCATCTAAACATTCTGGTTTAAACAGCTATAGTTGTGAAACCTTACTGTATGATGGGTTCTCTTAAGACCACTGGAATTTTCTAATTTTGTTATTACATTAAAAAATAGCATTTTAAGATTAACATTTATTATTTTAAAAAATTATTTATTTATTATTATTATGCAGTGCTCTGCTTGTGTGTTCATCTGCAGGCCAGAAGGGGTCATCGGATCACATTGTAGATGGTTGTGAGCCACCATGTGGTTGCTGAGAATCGAACTCAGGACCTCAGGGAGAGCAGTCAGTGCTCTTAACCTCTGAGCCATCCTCCAGCCCCTTTATTATTATTATCAATTACCTGCTCATTGTATAGATAATAAAAGTTACTAATACATCAATGGAGACAAAGAGGCGAGGACGGGCTTATCTGAAGTCTTACTGGCTGTAGAACACCATTCACCTAAAGAAGAAAGCTGAATTTTGAGTACTGTTACGTAGACTCAGTATTGCACTATGAGCCTTTCTGAATGTTTGACTCTCCATGAATATCTGTGTAATGGTGATAATATTCAACTAAGTTAATATGCATTTTCAAATATTGTAATATTGTTAGTATCTAGGCATGTTCTATTTTTTCCTATTTAATACAGACTGCAAAAATTCCTCATACCTTTTTCTTTTTCTTTTTCTTTTTCTTTTCTTTCTCCTTTGCTTTGAGATGCAATCACTCTATAGGACTAGGGGGCCTGGAACTCTCTCTACAGCTCTGCATGTCACCACGACTGCTGTTAGCCTTTCCCCAGCCTTTCAGATGCATGATCTAAGTGTGAGCTGCCACACCTGGTTTAATTTCTCACTATATTGGTAATTACTTCTCTAGAATAGAATTCTATAATTAGATCTGCTTAAATTTGCCAGATTGAAAGTACAAACATGTATTTTCTGAAAAGCCATTTTGGGGAAGCTGGTGCCACTCTTTCGCTTGTATTATTATGAAGAAACAGTTTTATAGTCACATCTGTTTTTGTTCAGCATGCCTATTCCAGATGTTGACTGTGGTGTCTTTAAGACCACGGGGAATACTTGGCAGTTGGTTTCCTAAAACATGTTTGATGGACATTAAGATACAGTGTGCTAGACATAAGCATCAGCCACTAGCTACATGGCGTTTGCATGCTTTTCCATGTTCTGGTGCAGGGGCAGGGACAGTAGGGGAACATCTCTGAGAATGCAGGAAAATGGTGTTCAAAGCATCACCAAAGCAGCTTCAAATGAACATCCTTTCTTCCTTGCCCATATGTTAGATGGAATACTTTTGGCCATTGCTTTACTAGTTATTTCCTTGGGACCCAAAGAGGTCAGACACTTCCGATTGTTCATCTAGGAGGTTGTGTTTCCAGTTGTAAATTATCCTTTGACTATTTATCTCTTAGTATTGTGTGTTTATTTAAAGTATATATTGGTGTAGTAGAGTTATTACAAATGGCATCCACCTTTATTTTGATATTTAAGCTGGAGGATGTTTTTCTTTAAGTATAATGTGCCTGGAATTTCATTTACATAAGCCTAAAGATTTCAAATTTGTATGCAAATAGACTTCACTTACTTTTATTTTTATTTCACATTTCTTTGTGTATACCTCCATGCTTAATAAAGCATATTTGAATTTATTTCTAAAACGTAGGCTTTTTCTCAGCAGCGATTCAACAATTCCCTTCCATGGCATTTGTAGTTGTTCTTCTAGTACACACTAAAGTTGGGGTTCTCTCTGTCTATTTCCATGGGGTCCTGTGTCAGTTTAAGTTAAATTATACTAATGAAAATAGGAATTAATTTTGCTCTCTTCAAAATTAGTGGGAGAGTGAAGTGACTTTGTTGTCGTTTTCATAGGTAGCATGGCAGTGTCTGTCAGGTGCTATATATTGTCGAATGAAAGAATGCATAAGGTAGTGTATTTGATGGATTACCGTATTGTGCCATTAATATGTGCATCCCTTTCAGAGTCATTTCTACCCTGTGTTAAATGTTGTATCACCATGACATATTTTTATCATGAGAGCCAAACATCTCCACTCTCCATACTCAAAGCTTTCTTTATGATCCTCAGCTTCACTGAACTCCAGAAAATTTTAACGGGCTGTGAAATTACTCCCATTAGAATTTTTGGGTGAATTGTATTAAAAATAGAAATTAATTTGTGCAGGAAGTGATATTTTTATTGTAAATGCTTTCCCACTCATGCATGCATTATCGCTCCTTAGTTCTTTTTGCCGCTCTTTGTAATTTTATTTACACAGCTATTCATAAGTATTTTATTGACCTTGTTGGTGCTGCTGTAACAACTCAGGTTATTGTTGCTACTACTGGGAAATGACAGTCATGTATTTTGAAAGATTTGCTTTCTGCTTATTACAATTACATGGAAAAGTTACTGTTGTAAATTTACCTTGCATCCAGGGACTATGCTTGAATTATTTTATTAATTCCAACAACATTTTTGTAGTATTGTACAGTTTAATTAAGAACATTTTGAGCTTTAACCTTAGTGACTGCTAAATTGTGCTTTGCTCTTAAAGTAAATGATGGAAGTTAGGCTACAATAGTATGAATTTAGAAAGTTGCTTTTGGTGATAGAATTTTTAACTTTATTTTTAAAAAGGTTAATTATCTTAATTATAATTATAAATATATTATATTTATAATATATTAAATATAAAAATATAATAAATATATATAATATAATAATAATATTTAATAAGTATATATAATATCATGTGAAGCAAATATATAAATGTCAGCAATTGTAGTTAACAAAGGTTTTATTTGGGGAGGGGTACTGGAAGACCTCTGTATTTCAAAGTCTCCTGAGGCATCTGATGTGTTCTTTCCCTGACCACTGACAACTCAACCCAACCCTTCTCAGCTGGTGTTATCAGCATACCCCAACACCCTTTACTGAGGAGGCTCTTGCTTAAAAGTCATGTCTCAGATCACTATAAAGCATCTGAAATCCAACTGTCTTCCAAGGGGCAACATGAAAAAGGCAAAAGCCCTCAGCAGAGTTGGTGTTAGGTTGATCCACATAACCCTTGTACGCTAAGGTAGAAGGGAAGACTGGACCAGAAAAGGAAGACGGGACTTTGCCAAAGAATGCACTGACCTCTCTCGTGGAAGAATGAGTTCCAGATGGCGCCATTTCAAACTCTTTGAATGTGACACAATATAATAATAAACAATAAGACCCAGAAGACTCTTATAATAGAATTTTGTGATTTATTTTAAAGGAAACTCCTAATTAATGGTCATGTCCTATTTGATAATTTATTGAGAAGGTAATGCTGAGTGTTAAGTAATACTGCTGGCATTAACGTCACCTTAACTTCACTGGGGTGTGTGTTTGTTTAAGGGGTCTATAGGCTTCAGGGGATTAGAGCAAATATTAGTTATGGTTATGTGACAGGAACTGACAAGTGATGTGTAACACCACAATGGGTATAAACCTGAAAGACTCAGGGTCATATAGCAAAATTGATCTTTCTGCATCATAAAATGTTGTTCTTTGGACTTGCACAATTATCCTGTTTATTTGCATGCATTTGATCATCACCGTGAGGGACTTCTCTTCTGTGCAAGTTCTTGCATTAAAAATCATGTAAGGACTTTAGGGACACTATGTCCTTGTTGGGATAGAATATGGTATGTATTATTATATGCTAAACAAAGAGAATATGTTTACCTCTAAGCAGCCATACTATATTTGTACAGATAGACTCACCATGATTTTAATGTAATGGTATTCACTTTGTTGTGGTATAAAGGACAGGGAACTGCCATATGTAATATGTGCAAGGGTGCATAGTGTTAATTTCTTGGTGGACTTTAAAAGGTGGATAAACTGTGATGTGTTCAAGGGCTAGCATGAAGCTGCCATCTCAGCTACACAATGGCCGTGACCAATCAGACCAAAGTGTCTTCTGCAGTGTCCACTAGAATAAAAGCTTCACACACCAAACATACAACATTTCTATGTGACTGGTATGTTTCCTTCTGTTTTGCATCTACTTAGTAACTGACTGGTGAGTTATATTTTCTTCAGCTGTAATGTCCTATCTAGTTTCTTATTATGAAAATTCCCATCATCTTCAAAGCATTAGTGGGTCTATCACATAGAAATCAGATCTCTTAAAAGAGTTAGGGATATAATATATTTTTTTTCTCAACTTAGGTCTGGTTTGATGCATTATTTACTCCCTTGTAGTTTAATTAATTGTTTAAATTAAAAACCATTTGGCATTGGCCCTCCGTGTCAATAGATTCTACATCCTAGAGTTTATCCTTGTATCTAAAATATTTTTAATTCTATCTGTACTGGTAATGCACATAGTGTCTTATTATTATATCCTGGGCAATATAGCATGCCAATTCTCACTACATTTGCTTTAGGTATTGTTAAGTATTATTAAGACACAACTTAAAGTGTAGATTGGCTGCGCTGGGGCAACATGCAAATATCACATCACTTTCTTGAAGCTACCTGCATATCTACAAGTTTCGGCTTTTGGTGTGGCCTGAGAGCCAGTCTTCTATGGACCTCAAGGACTGACTGTGGGATGAAGAAAATCGGTCGTCTGAAGGGGAGCGCTTACGATGCACCTGCGTCCCTGTCAGGCTTGGGAAAACATGTTTATCAAGTGTTGCAACAGTTAAAGAACTTATTAAGTCGATGAAGTATATTTCCCAGGATTTCATTCATTCTTGTATGTCAAACCCAGGGCCATGGCACATGCTAATTTATTATTATTATTATTATTATTATTATTATTATTATTATTATTATATGTAAAATGAAGCATTTGTAACTAATAAAGAAGAAAAATTTGAAAGTTAACTTTTCCTATTTTAAATACAAGGAATGATTTAAGGTATGCGTGGCATATAAACATAAATAGTATAAATGTGAAAAAAGTGTGAATATTTTGTCCATATGCCATGCTTTTTTTTTTTTTCCACTTGTGATTAAGAACATTGTGCTAGAACTGAAATAGTGGTTCCAACAAATATTATGACTATGACTGTGACCTTTCCTTGCTCAATTCCTTTCCTATAACTGTGGGGATAGTAATTCCTAAGTCAGAAAGTCCTTATGTCCCCCAGGGTCACCCTCAGGCAGGCACTAGAAGCATTCCTAATACTCAGAAATGCTAAACAACCTTGACATACTTTACAAGAACAAAGAGATTCAGACTTGACTCCATGGGAGAAGGCTCATGAAGCTGTTGAGGAAATGGCTCTTAGGCATCTCTTTTCAATGGAGTAACGTGGACCCATGCCCAGAGCTCTCAGCACAAACATACCAAATATGTGAATTTTGGAAAACCAGGAGATGTCATTTGGACTCTGAGATCTAGAGTCCTAGCTGAGGTTAGTTGCATGAGCCTATAGTGTGAATGACAGACCTTAACTGTCTAGATTCTAGTGTCCCTTTCCCTAAAGCAACATCAGGTATTCATTCTTAGCCATACTTTATAATACATTTACCTGACTACCTGGGCAATGAAGACTAAGGAACCATGCATAACAAGACACTCTTTTAAAAAATTAATTAAGCATATCTCATATATATATATATATATATATATATATATATATATATATATATGTCCTATATTTTCATCAACCCCCATCTCCACTTTTGTGCAATGTCCCCACTCCATCTCCAATTCATTGCTTCTTTTTCATCCAAAGGGAAGACTGATAACTTCTTCTCCAAGCAGTCATTAGTTACCTGTTGCTCCTTCTCAAGGTGTGGGGTGATATGTGATTGCTTTCTTCCGTATCAGTATGTCCTCTGCTGTTGTCATCGCTCAGGTCTTGTTTAAACAACCATGTTGTTGACTTTTCACACATGCGCGCCCCTGCCATATATGGAAGAGCTCACATCACAGTAGATTTCCTGATCCTTAGGCCCTTATAATTTTCCTGACTCCTCCTCCTCCACGCTGTTCCCTGCTTTACGTGGAGGGAGTCAGTTGTGCATGTATCACTTGGCCTGAGTGCCCCACCACCAGTCTCTGAGTTATGACCAGCTTTGGTTTCTGTGATGTTGCCGAACTACAGCAAATGGAAGTTCCTTTTAGAGGGGTGACAGCTACATTTACCTGTGGTTCTATGGATACATGTCTAGAACAGAGTTAGAAACTATACTGAATGGCAGCAGAAGGTTCTGGTTTAGTCCCCATAGCCTCACAGCTGTGAGTACTCGGCTCAGATTACAGTACAAAGCATAAAGTACAAACTACTGAAGTGCATGTAATATTCAATTTGAAAGCTGTTGGTTACTCCCAAGACACAAGTGCCGCTGCTGTACCTGAGTATAGGTGGTTACGTGGGTCATTGTTGTGGTTTTTGTTGTCACAGTTGAATAGGATTACTGATATTTTTCTCCCTTCACATCTTACATAGGGCCCTTCTGGTACTGTGAAAGCTAGTCCTTAGGGAAGACTTCTGGGTTGGATCCAGCTGGATTCCTTCAAGTACTGTGTCCAAAGTGTATGGTGTCTTCAGCAATAGAGACTTACTTTCAAGTTCTGGGACTCAACCAAGTGCAACAGTAATGCCTTTATACACATACACAAGCACAGGCATATGTTATGTTATCTTTTATAAACATTAAGCTGTACTACTACCCATGTTTGTACATATCCTGAAATAACTATAGAAACCAGAAAGCTAACAGGTGGCTATTGTGCAAGGACAGAAGACCTACAGAAGGGAACAAGGACACAGATGCCATGATTAGGAGAAGGGAAAATGTGGAGAGGACTTTAAAGGTGAGGAGGAAGGTAACACCGTGAAGAGGAGAGATGAAAGATGAATGACACTAAGGTCTGAAAAGTCCAGACCCCCTATGAGACTGTTCCAGGAGCTCAGGAGTCATCCCCCAAGTGCCAACTGAAGGCTAGTCCCAAGGACAGGCTTTCTTAGAATGTGCAGGGTTTGGGCAATACAGACCTACTGAGTTGACCTAGTGTTGGCTTGTGGTTATGTAGAGCAAATGAGTTAATCTGCGCAGTTTAGAGAACAGTGTCTGATAAAGAACAGTACCAGGCCCATGTGAATAGGAAATAAGGGACAATATTAATCCATCTAGTGCACTTTTTGAGCAGCAAGGGCATATTAACTCGGACTAGGAGTAGACAGAATTCTATAGACAGTGTGATGATGAGTCTATGCTGTGCATAGAAAAACATGCCAAATGGTTTTTGGTGTACATATGTGTATGTTAAGATTAGGTGGGTATGTGTGTGTGACTCAAAATTCTAAAACTTTGTTCTTTTTTTTTTTTTTTTACTTTACAGAGCCCTGAAACCAGTGAAACAATAATCAGAGATCCAGGCTGTTGAGGAACACAGCATACATCAGGTACCAGAGTCATTCCCCTTAACAATACATAGTATTCATTGCACTGACAACTGCTTAAGCATATAGCTTCTTTATTAACAATCTATTTTATAGTGCTGCTTGCTTGGTGACCTGGATAGGCATGAGTACACATTGAAAGACAGTTGAGCATATTCTGGAGATAGGTTAATTTCTTTATTTATATTAAGGAAACATTTAGAAGATTCATGTATACTGGGTATAGAAGAGAAATGTGAAAATTAACAAAATATTATTACCTATCAGGAAGCAATCTCTGAAAGGCTTTTACATGACTGAACAGCATAGGCATGCCCGCTCTTGCCTTTCCCATAACTTTAAAGTCCAGTAGGGGAAACAACACAAGCAAACATCCACAGCTGAGAAAAGTTTATGATAAATGCTATTAAGGAAAAATGCAGAGTTCAACATGGCAGCACACTAAGAAAGAGTGGGAGAGCTTGCTGAGTTTGGGTAAAATAGTATATATTCTCTGGGTGTCTTTCAAATTAAGACCTGGAATGTGAGAGTAAAGGTATCCGGGCAGACGGAGGAACATTAAGTAAAAGAATAAGAGGCAGGAAACAGAGGAGGAGGATGAGGAGAAAAAAAAAAAAAAAAAAAGAGGAGGTGAAAAAGAAGAAAGGAAGGAAGTACAGGAAAGGAAGGAAAGCAGATTGAGAATGAAAGTGACCAAGAAAGAAATGGAACAGATATGACACCATAATGGTCACAAAGATGGTGACAGACAAGAGATAAATCTGTGATAAAGAAGATAACTAGGCTGGCGTGACAAGGCCTTTCTGTCTATCATGAGGTGTCTTTGGACCAGTTTGCCTTGGTCAGTTTTAACCTGTGTTTCTCCTGTTCCATGCCCATGTGCTTTTCTCTTGACTCCCTGCACACAGATGGTTTCGAATCTATCCCTTTACCCCAACCTTTACATTTCACCTCCTGGGGAAGTACAGTAAAAATGTGTCACTGCTTCTCAGAGAAGTGGTCAGTGTGTTCACTCCTGTTACTGCTGCTGCACAGCATTGGGGTGAGGTGAGGGGAGTTTGGAAATACCCTGAAGACTGAAATTATCAGGTGCCTTAAGCACACCATTAACAATGTAGATTACTTTTTTTAGACACTGTAAAAAAACCAAAATCAACACATACACAGTCATATCTGCACACACGTAATGTAGACGTGTACATGAGTGTATAACTGTGTGCATTTACATGGTTTTATCTATCTTACTATTTCTCAAAGCTATTCCCAGGATTGTAGTGTGAGCAGTTTCAGAAGCCTTTCTTTTCTTTTTTTTTTTTTTTATTAATTTATTCTTGTTACATCTCAATGGTTATTCCATCCCTTGTATCCTCCCATTCTTCCCTCCCTCCCATTTTCCCCTTATTCCCCTCCCCTATGACTGTTCCTGAGGGGGATTTCCTCCCCCTGTATATGCTCATAGGGTATCAAGTCTCTTCTTGGTAACCTGCTGTCTTTCCTCTGAGTGCCACCAGGTCTCCCCCTCCAGGGGACATGGTCAAATGTGAGGCACCAAAAGTAGAAGGATCCAGAGGGTCCTAGAAACCTACAAGTAGAACATTATGAGAGGCAGATTCGGGCCCAGGGGTCCCGCTCAAAGTAAGGCACCAGCCAAGGACAATACAGGCGGTAAACTTTAAACCCCTACCCAGATCTAGCCAATGGACAGAACATTCTCCAGAAGCCTTTCTTGAGATCTGTTTTAAGATAATCCTTTAGGTCTGAGCCTGGCATGGTTTTAGTTAATGATGATGTCTACTTCATGTCTATGCATGCTAAACCAGTTCAGATAGTTTCCTACGACCCAGAGAGTTACAGCCAGGTTATCTGTTTGCCTTGGTGGCTTAGCTTCATCCAGCACAAGATTTTCCTTGACGTGGATTATATAGCCAGTTGCTTCAAGTACTCGGTATATTTGACTATCCTTAGGTGTGAATAAGGATCTCTGAAGTAAGAGCTTAGTAAATATATTTTTAAAAAATATCAGCATTAGCAATGTTGGTTTTTAAAGTCAAATCAACACAGGAAACCCACAAAATTACTGTTTGCAGCTCAACTAATCTGACTCATTCCTTTCCATTGAAAATGCTTAGTCTTGGTTTTTAAAAAAATGGTCATAATATAAGCTTGCCATCAACCTCCAGATCAAGCAAGCCCCTTGCAGTGGGGCAGATGAGTACAGCTGATGTGGATTCTTGTATAAACTGGAATTTCCTACTTGAGGTGATAGAGCCCCCGGACTCTGAGATCAAGAGTCCATTTACACTGTATCATGGGAAGGATTAGCACTTCTGTAAGAAAGGACTTTTATAGATGAACTCAACATCTTTCAATTAAACTGATTATTATTTTAAAAGAAGGAAAAAAAAAATCACAACTCCTCAAAGCAATGCTTCAGCCTCAGAAACACAAGAGGCGGCTGCCTTTTACTTAGTCCTCTCGTTGTTTGCTTTCTACTAGAGATGCATTTCAAATGTAAAATCTAATTACAAATCTTAATTGAAAATAGGTTTTTTTTTTTAAGGTAAGGAGTAGAAAGCAAAAGGATCAACACAGAAGCATAAAAATAAGGAGAAAACCAGGAATACTGATAGTCCACTCACACTGAGTAAGCAGCACTGTGGGCCTGAGGTGGCCTCTGGGAAGCTGCTATCCAGTGGCAGTCTGAACTTCGCCGAGGCATTTTCTCAAGCAAGTGAAATCTTTCATCCTCCATGCGTTATATTTCCCCCGGGCTTTTATGTATTTATTTTTGTCAGGAAAAATAGCGACCTTAAATTCTGAAGCCCAGGTAAAATGTTAACTCCCTCCCTTCCTGTACTGCCCTGGACTCACTTTCAACTCTTCTCTAGATTTCTTATGCATCTTCATCTTGAGATTTTTCTAATCTCATTTTTTTTTCAGTACTGTTTCTCTCTTGTCTCCCGTCTCCAATTACATACTGCATAGTGCTTCGCATTCAGCCTAGAACGTACACTGGTGTGCACTAGAAAGGAAGCAGCAGGAAGTAAAACAATAAAGGATGCTAGCTTTGAGGAGCTGTACAGTATCTAGGACAGAGTGTCGCCAATGAAAACACGGGGACCGTGCTTATCGATTCTGTCCGACAGAGGCGGACTCAAAGGCGCATTCACTGATCTTTTCACCCAAACTGGTTCCTGCAGGTGTTATAATGTTATAGATTCTTCTACGCAGGCTGTGAGCTCTACTTATAGTCAAGAGTGCGTGCTGCTAAAGTACACATGGCACTTTGAGTCCTACTAGGTACAGCCTCGGTATTTGGTTCATTGAGTGGCACTGTCACTTCGCAGGATCAGGGAACACGTGACCCCACTGATGATTCCATTAGATGACGTCATGCCTATATACTGCTTCCAGCATACCGGTCACTTTGCTAACATTCATGTACAGTCCACATCCTCAGCTTTTTGCCTTTGTTTTCCTTTCAGATACTCTATTCCTACTGCCTTTCTTATTCTTTTCCCTTTCCTTCTCACTCTATCCCCCTTCTTCATGTTATATGTCTCTAAATTTCTTACCTTTAAAATTCCTATCAAATAGCATATCTGTGGAGCAGTGCCGGATGCCCCATGAGACCGCCCTTTTACTACTTTAATTTTTGCTTAGTTTTCAGAAAGCACGCTGTGCTTGACATCAGTGGAAACTGAGCTCAACACAGGGCCTGTGAAAGCCCAGTCACAGGCGTGGCCAGGTCTCCTGTTTTCCTCTCTCTTCTGTATCCCAACATCCTTTCCTTCCATGAGAATGGGCCTCTAGAAAACTTGTGACCTGCTTGCTCTCATCTGGACATCCAGGTTACTGGGGGGATGAATTCCAGATATGAGCATCAAGGCATGAGCCTTATCAGTTGCTGTTTAAGGTTGAATGGGTTTTCAATTCCCTTTTTATATTCCTCAGAGGCAGGAGCCACACCCTGACACGCAGTGGAATCTTGGGTCTCTGGAATCTTTTCCCATGTTTTTCCTCATGTCCTTTCCCGAGCTCCTTCCTTGACCTGTGAGCTGCATGCACAGCGGGCTGAGAACTCTTTCTTCACAAATGCTTCCTCTACAGTCCCCTTACCTGTTATCTGGACACAGCGGCCTATAGCACAGTCAGAGGAGAAGGCTTGGGTGTATCCTTCCTCAGCAGTCCTTCAGAATCCTTGGGTAGCATGCGTTTGCAAGTGCTCGTGCTCACTTGGGAGCATTGCAAGTTGTAGTAATACCATCCTGCCTCACGTGTTACACCTAAGACTCAATGCAGGTTGCTTGGTTGTTGACAATAGTTTAGTAAGTGAGAATTACCATCTTCCCCATGTACAATATGTATCCAAAGGCTATACGGTGAAATGACTTGCTCAAGAGGCAAGGGTAAACGGAAGAGCCTCGGCAAGCTGGGACGACGGTTGTTTTCACATAAGCTCTTGGCATTTTCTTGGTGAATGACCGTGAGAGGAACTCGAACAGACACACCAGACTAACATAGCACAGAAGAAAGTCAAGAGGCCCCAGAAGAGCAGCAACAAGTAGTCAAACAAAGGCAAGATTGTTACATCAATAAAGGATCGGACACTAGTGAGGAAATGGTCACAGTACTTCTCAGAGAGAAAGGAGCCAGAGGTTCTATGTGACAATGATGAAAGCAGAGGTGTATGGGGTACAGAGCGAGGGGTGCAAAGCAAGGGATGAAGAGAGAGGGGTGCTGAGTGAGAGGTGCAGAGAAAGGGTGATAGAAAGGGGTGCAGAATGAGGGGTGCAGAGAGAGGTACAGGGTGAGGGGTGAAAGGAGAGGGTGTGCAGAGCCAGGGGTGTAGACCCGTCTGGGGTGCTGGTGATGCTAACTGAGCACTGGAAAACCAGTGCTTTGGAAAACTGAAAAGGCAACATTACGCATACTAAGTGCTTATTAAGTGCATAGCATACAAATGATGGCTATGATAAATCTTCTCCTCACTTCTCCTTATGGTAGAACCAAAGAAATCATAAAACTGAACTTCTGCAAGCCATCCGGAAGGTGGGCAAGAACTCGTAATAAAGTTTGCCCACGCTGTTTTCATGATTCAGGCATCAGCAAATGATGTAATTTCAGTGTCTGAGTTCCCAGGGCCCCAGTGTCTTAGTGCCAGCCGTCCCTTTCTGACCACAGAAGATAACTCATGGCACAGATGGATTTACTGCATCAGTCCATGACCTGTTCTAGCTCATACTTGCATCCTAGACAATCACAACATGAATTTGCCCATGGGGTAGTGTCCTTGCACACCATCCCTTCCCCCTCGTTCTTTTCGGCATTATTGTGCCAGATGTGTGCTGCATCTGAATTTTCCTGGTTTGACATTGTACGTTGCTTGCTCTTATCTGCAAAGTAGAGTGGTTTTACTAAGTAAATGTTCTAGGCTAAGATATGTGGTTGTGTATGGATTGGAGAAGAAACCAGCAGAATAAGAACACGTGATGTGTTGTGTGTCTGCATTAGGCAGCAGGTATGAGGATGCTTAGTGGGCTGTGTCAACTTCTTTGTAGATCAGCCCAGGCACTCTATCACCTCTGGAGAGCAAAAGAGAAATTCTAATAATCACACATGTACATGTATTCTTGCCTGCCATAAAAAAAAAAAAAAGCAGAAGATAGCATTTTAATTAAATCTGCTATCTGTCTAACTTTGAAAAATGAAATTTCAAAAGAAAACCAGCAATTCATCATCAGAAACTGCAGATAATTTAGTCAATACTGTTTAGAACCTGAAGTGTATCATCAAAAGTAGGTCAATAAGCTCTACGAATTAATAACTTTGATGGTGTCTGCATTAGGGATGACCCGAGGATGTAATCAGAGCTTCAACTTCCGTTCTGCCCAGGCACATGCACTCTAACTGGTGTTGGATGTGACCACACCCAGGAGGATTTTGAAACAACTGCCACTGTTCAGGCTCCATTTTTCTAGCCTTGAATATCTATAAAATAAGGAGCAACCTGTGGTGGTATTGTAATCTCTGTACATCCCTACTCTTAAGACAGCAAGCAAAGGGTTTGAAGAAAAGCATCAGGGAGAAACCTTTGTTGTTTACCTATAGGCATTAAAATCTCATTGTTACGTTGTTGCCTTAAGCTTTTATTTATTCTGTTGCTAAAAGATAAACAGAGGAAGCCAGTAGGCATTTGGGATGCTACTGATGTTAACCATTGTGTTCAATTCAAAAATGAGAGAACTAGAAATGTTACTCAAGTGTGAGAAGAGTGCTGGCTTGCAAGCAAGAGTCCCTGGGTTCAGTTCTCAGCACTGTGCAAACCATGCTGATAGTGCATGCCTAGGGTAGTGCAGGCTGGTAGTGCACACCTAGGGTAGTGCAGGCTGGTAGTGCACACCTAGGGTAGTGCAGGCTGGTAGTACACACCTAGGGTAGTGCACGCTAATAATGCACACCTAGGGTAGTACAGGCAGATAGTGCATACCATGGAGGCGAAGTAGAAGCATCTCAAGTTTCAAGGTCGTTCATGGCTATGCAGTGAGTTCAGTCAAGGTCAGCGGAGATAAACAAGACCCTATCTCAAAAGAGAGCACAGCAGCAGCAAGAACAACAGCATCAAACTGCTGTGTGGACGCTGTCACAAAACTGCATCGGGGGTTCCAGGCTTTACGGAGTTTTGTTGAGTGAAATCCAACCTCCCACATGAAGCTGCTATAGAAAATTAAAAGTTGTAAAATTTCAAGACTTTTTTTTTTTTAACTTCCAATATAAGTTCTTGGCTTTTTAGATGGTATGTGAGTAGTAGCCAGGGCTATCACAAAATAAAGCTGTTACCTGACAGCTGAGTACACTTCAGGTCTAATTCTGGATCTTAGTGTCCTCATCTCTTCAGAGACAATCATCCCAAGTTTCTCATAGTCTGTTAGTTCTATATTCTGTTGAAAGACTTGACTCTTATTTTATTTCAAAATATCTTCGTTTTGTTTCCAGCACTTGAACCTAAGGCCCTTTGCATGCTAGCCAAGCACTCTAAAACTGAACCCAATTCTCTGACCCTATTCTTTTTAAGACTGGTAGAAGGTGGCTATGTCACGAAATGGCTCAAAGAGGAGACAGAGATTCAATGAAGCATGCGTTTACCATTCCTCAGGGGGTGCCTTGCCTGTCGCAGATTGATAGGACAAAATGGAACCAGCCTGGAGAGCGGGCAACACCCAGTGCCTCACACAGGTTTCTCCTTGGTACACTTCCCTGAAGTAGGGCTCCGTCCTGGCAATTATCCTTGTGTGCTCTCGGCGAGGATCACCATAACTTCTCCTGATCTCAGTTTTCAAAATATTACATCAAGCGCACGAATCTCTCCGCCTCTGTCCTGTGTACTCTTTCCTTTTCCACTGCTTGTAAGGTCCCATCAGCCTACTGTTAGCTCAAAGCAGCATGTAGGTCCACATTCTAGGAACTGGAGTGAGCTTATCACTTTCTAAGGCTTGATAGACGCCCCCAGAGCTGCTATGATCTCATTTAAGATCGCAGATGTGTACTTCTGCTCACGTTTATCACACAGATTGGCCAAGCCTGTCTACTGCACACTTTTCTTTAAGCACCTTATCTAGCCCTAGCCCCTAAGTTCTGACTGATACTCTTTTAAATGATTACATGATTTAATTTCCATGGTAATTTCCTATGTAACACCCTTCACGCATAGTTTTGTTGTCACTCAGATGCTAGCCAGTCTCAGTCACCCTCTTAGTTTTCGTCATTTAGAATGGGGTGCTTCATTTATCAGCCACTAAATCACATGTCCCCTGTAGTCCCGAGTCAGCCGCAAAGACCTCCAGTTTCCTTCTTAGTACCACATTATTGGTTCCATCTTTTTCTTAATGCATTATGGGACAAAATTTTTCGCCCCATTTTACTCGTCCTGTCCATCTCTTGGTTGCTCGGTCCTCTCAGAGAACGCTATCAACAGTCAAACCATCACCCCGACTATCTGCCGTCTCAAGCCCAGCCTGCTTCGTCCTACTTAGTGCTCGGAGTGGCCAACTTAAGACTCCATCTACCCAGTTAAAGCTCTCATGCACTTCCTTTTTTACTTCTTCCCAATTTATTTCTTCCCAACACATGGCCACTTTTTATTTGATTAAATTCATAAGGATATGTAAAATAGATAAAGGAATAAAGAAAAATAGAGTGCATGTTTCTTTTTTATTACTGAATTTAAGAAAACTCCAAAAAAAATGCAGTTTACCACTACTGCGGTTCCTCCTAGGCCACATTGCCGGGCCTATGTCCATGCTGACATTGCAGGGAGTCTGATCTGACAGTTCACCATGTAGTCCCCTCTGGCTGTGTCTCATGTCTGGACGCTCTGTGCAGCATGGAGCTGCAGGGCAGTGCTTAACACACTTCAAATTATTAGAGTGTTTCTTTACATGCTTTGAATCCATCTAACAATCTCACCACGCCTTGACTTCCTGTTCCTCCTGCCTCTTGCTCCTCTTAATATTTTCAGAACTTTAAGCTTTTTGTTATATGAAACAAAAGTTTATTAACTTTGATGCTAAATAGAATGGAAACCTCACAATATACCTATGTTCTTTCTTACTAATGGATATTTAGGCTGTTTGCAACATTTTTTTATGATTGGAACTTCACTAGTTGTGAACATTTTCCAAGTTATTTCCTTACATGCATTTGTAAGCTTTTCTTTTCAATATCAGCTTGAAAGTGGCATTGGTTTTCATTTTACCAGACATTGTCAGCTTGGTTGCTACTATGGCTGGCATTGGTTTTCACGTTACCAGACATTGTCAGCTTGGTTGTTACTATGGCTGGCACTGGTTTTCAGCTTTACCTGACACTGTCAGCTTGGTTTCACATGACTTAAGTCTTCACCAACATTTGAGGTGTGCAATTTTATACTGTTATCTCTTATTGACTACACTGTCATTTCTCATTTGCTTTGCCACATGGCTAGTGGATTTGAAATTTTCCCAAGATCTTTCTTAGCCAGCTTAATATTTTTTAATTACTAGTACATATATTTGAAAGGATTTTATTTCTGATTCTGAGTTCTACCTTTTGTCATTTGTTTTACTGGCATTTAAAGTATTTTCTAGATACTAAATCTTCATCCATTACACTTGTTATTTATACAATTTTTTTATTCCTTTTGTAAATGTAATTTGAATTTTTCTAATTATGAAAGACAATCTTAGGTTATGGATCTGTGATCCCTTTTTTCTAATATATACATTTAAAGCTATCATTTTCCCTCCAAGCATATTTTGGTATGTACACAGATTTTCCTTAATTTCAAACATATAAAATGTATCCTTAAAACTCCATTTTGATTCATGATTTATGTGGAAATATATTAGTTAACTTCTAGCCACTTGGAGGATTGTCTATGTATCCTTAACGAAATAATTTCCAGTTTAATTTTATTGTATCCAGAAATGTGTTTTCCATGACCTCATGGTTTATAAATTTTGTAGGCTTTACTTTGTGATCCACAATATTATCTATCTTAGTGCATTCTTCACGTTCACTTTGAAAAGGAAAATGGGAATTGTGGTGGTTGGTAGGTCGGTTGCTTGGTGTCAGTGAGGAGAGTTTGCTGGAAGGATTGGTGATATCCATATTGAAGAGAAACATTGATTTCTCCAGGTATAACAATGAATTAAACTACTTCTTTTTCTGGATCTATTGTTAGGTGTACATGAGACTATTCACATATGATTAATTTAGGATTATCATGGCTTTTGGGTGATTAACATTTTATAACTAACCCTGCTAATCTTACCTGATATAAAATTAATTTTGTCGACTATTTGGGATGTCTCCCCAGCCTCCTTCTGGCGAGTGTACATGTTTCCTCATCTTTTTTCTTCTTACATATCTCTGGCATCATATTAAAATGTAACAAAAATAAGGAAAACACTTAAACATAGATGTGAAATATATAATTAGAGTTTTCATTTTTTTATTCTACACAATCTTGGTTCTAAAAATTGGTATGTGTATGAAATAAATTTCTGGTAACATAATTACTTTTATGTTTGGAGACCATTGTGGTCACTAGATTCCATATATTCTAGTTTTGCTCTAGTTATCAAAATTGTATATGCAATTTATATTTTTATTCTATTCTATCTCTATTATTAGGTTATCATATATTAAATGCCATTAATGATTACTCCTTAATATATAAGCAATACAGTAAATTCCTTAATGCTTTTTCTTGTGGTTTTTAGTGTTGGTATATATATATATATTCATCACTTTAGATGTTTTAAACACAAAATGTCTTATTTTTGCTCTAGACTAGTGGTTACTCTTTGGCTTACAGATCAGCTCAGAATACAATGAGTTTTGTCTGTAAAATTTATTGTCATACTGTGTCTGTTTTTATATATTATCAATAGCTGATTTTACATTGCAACTTCTGAATTGAGTATTTATTACAACAACAAAACAAAAAAAATATAGCCCACAAATTGTCTTTTTAAAAAAAATTTTTTTTTAGTGCTGCAGGACAAACCCAGACCTTGCACATTTACTGTCTGACCAGGCAATGCTCACCTTTACCTTAGGCAATTATCTTTCATCCTCATAAAAGCAAGAGAAAATGAAGTTAACTTCTATTTTCTTTGTGTCGTCTCCAGAGCTGCTCATTTATTCCATAGACCTGCATGAGTCTGCCATGCTTGAAGAACTTCTCTTAATGTTTTTTTTTTTTAAGTGCTGATAATGAGTTTGTCATTCATTATTTCTGCATAAGAGCTATTAGTCCTCTAGGTACTTAGCAGTTACTTTTGCCTTGTGTAGAATGCTGGGTTGACAGGTTTTCTTATTTCAGAACATTGAAGATGTCATTTGTTCTTTTTCTGCAATGCGTAGCTTCTAAAGTGAAGCCATTGTGTTTCTCAACTTGTTATCTTTTGCTTAGACTGCTTCAGAATTTTCTCTGTGATTGGTTTTCAATCCTATGAATAGGACTTATGTTGGAGCGTGTGTGTGTGTGTGTGTGTGTGTTTGAGAGAGAGAGAGAGAGAGAGAGAGAGAGAGAGAGAGAGAGAGAGAGAGAGAGAGAGAGACATAGATTGACAGAGAGAGACAGAGACAGAGAGACTAAGAGAGATAGACAGACAGAGACAGAGGAAGATAGGAGAGTGGAAGAGAGGAGGGAGGGAAAGAAGGAGAAAGAGGGGGCTTGTGGTTTAATGGTGTGTAGGGGGCCTTTACCTGGCTTGGTGGTTTCTGAGCTCCTTGGATATGTGTTTTGATGTCTTTCAAGGTTTTTGGAACAACGTCAGTCAGTATTTGCTCTGTTCTCTCTTCCGAGAGTCAGATAGCCCATGCTTGGTGCTGTCACCAACATGTCACCAGTCCCTTTTTTGCTTTTTGTGTCTTGGTTTGGGTACATTCTACTGACCTACTCTCTGATTTCCTAGTTTCTAAGTTGTGACAGAGCTGCAGATAAGTCTGCAAAACATCATCTTCATTGTGTTATTCACTGTATTTTACAATTTTAATGTTTATTTTATTTGCTTTGCTCTCTCTGCCTTTGCTTATCATTCCTCATCCACCTTTGGTTGTGCAGGGTTTTCTGGTATAGGATGTACTCTTTCTGATTCTGTTTTTGATGTTCCCGCATCTCTGCACTCTCTAGATGTGGCTTCTTTGATGATTGTTTTCTCACATTTCCTCTTAAAATACTTTTTGTGTTTATCCCGTCACCTCCCCGCTCTTCCCATTCTCTTTCTTCTCCTCCTTATTTTCTTTCTCTTCCTTTTCCTTGCTCATTTTCCTCTTCTTCCTTATCTGTGTGCTGTGTAGAATGGTAGCTAAAGGGGGCTCATGGCTGGAGGCGGCCATCCCAGTTTCACCTCTAAATCATTAACATGTGTTCAGGGGAGCTGCAATCAGTCTAGTAGTAGCTTAGTTCCTATGGCAATCCCCAGTGTATGACTAACTACCCATTCTTCTGGTGTAGCTCCTACACAGTAGGAGGAAGGCTGGCTGGCTGCCCTCAACTTTAGGCTTTTTCTTGGAGAGAACTATAGTTTAGTGCCATTGTGTCCCCTCCAGTGATGTGTAGGTAGCTTGCTATTATTTGTTCTCTGTCTTCTGTTGAAGTGGAGTAGGAGTCAGGCAGGGTTGCTCTAGGTCACAGGGAGTAAGCTCTATAGTCCTGAGGAGAAGTAACAAAAGATCTGAGTGTCCTTAGTGGTCCCGTCTCAGAAAGATGTCCTAGTTTCCCTGTCTCCACTCCCTAGTTGCAGTGCATGTAGGTTGGTAGCATCATAGAAACAGGACCTGCCATTTCTGTCCTGTAGGGAGGTGAATACACTAGTGCCATGTGCATTTCCTGTGATGACTGTTTTTCCCCCGCCCACAGGCATGTGTCATAAAAGGCGCCACTTCTGGATACCCACTCAGCTGTCTTTGTCAGGAGCATCTGAGTGATGCCTAAGACAAACAACCTATAAATGAGTATAGATGACCCTTGACTGTGGCTCTCGGGTGTCTTACCTGCCTTGATGCTACCCTTGAGCTGATTATTAGTAATTCATCAAGCATTCTGGCTTACTACCAGCTTGTGGCCTGGGCTCCCCTCCTCCTCCTCCTCCTCCTCCTCCTCCTCCTCTTCCTCCTCCTCCTCCTCCTCCTCCTCCTCCTCCTCCTCCTCCTCCTCCTCCTCCTCCTCCTCCTCCTCTTCTTCTTCTTCTTCTTCTTCTTCTTCTTCTTCTTCTTCTTCTTCTTCTTCATCGTCCTATGGGAGCTGCTGTGTTTTCTAGAATAGCATTGATTAATGACCTTGAGATGTTTTTTTCCTAATTCACTACTGAAAATTTTTGATTGTACACATTGTTGCCTTTTTCTTGACCATAGGGTTGGGGGTGATTCTCTTTATGTCTTTACAATTAGAAGCTCAAAAGTTCTATCTCTATTTTCTAGGTATATGTCTGTGCTGTTTCCTCATTGCTACTGCGTTGTTTGCTCACAGATCATTTTCATTTTAATGTTGACAGATGCAATTTACACTGCTGTGATACAACAACCTCATCAAAGGCAACTTGAGGAGAAACGGGTTTATTTCAGGTTATATATCCCAATCATAGCTCCTCATTAAAGTGTATGTCAAGGAAGAAGGACCGTAAGGCACAAATCTGGACCAAGAACTAAAGCAGAGGCCATGAAAGAAGGCTGCTTATTGGATTTTCCTCTCATAGCTTGTCAGCCTGCTTTCTTGTACAGCCCAGGACCACCTTCCTGGTGGTGGCACCACTTATGGTGTCCTTGGCTCTTTCATGTCAGCCGTTAATGAAGAAATTGTCCCACAGACTTGCCTACAGGTCAGTCTTACAGAGGCATTTTCTCAGTTATGAGTCCCCCTTCCCGGACATGTCTAAGTTGGTATCAAGTTGGAAAAAACAACCAGGACGTTGGATTTATTGATCTTCACTTATATATTCTGAGCTTTTGAAAGTGTACTGGGAAATTTTCCCTATATTTAACTTATGAATTTGTGAATACGTCTTTTTCTGGACAGGAAGTGAGGTTATTGTGGGGTGCATACTTGGTCCTACACCTTCCTGTATGACCATTGTCTCATTTTCAGTCCACACCCATCCCCTCCTTGTACCAGACCGGATCTTATGTACTTTCCCTTACTGTTTTCTATATCCATTCATCAACCAGTGATTCTCACATCTCCCCACAGCAACAGCATCTCTACCCAGTGGCTCTAGTACTTGAGGAAAAGCATTTTAACAGAATATAGCAATATTCCATTGGCTGCCTCTGTATTCCTCTTTCCGGATCTCCTCATTGCTTTTTAGGCCCTCCCTGCCTCAAGGAGCCACTACTTACCCCCTAAAAGTCTGTGTCTTATGAATGGTTCTCTAGCCCGTAGTTCTCATTCCATAAAGTTTTCAGTGAACTTATGCCATATATTGGCTTAGCCATTAGCCAGTGTTTCCAAATGTAGGACAATAGAGATATAGAAAAAATGTATTTTCTAGTCCAAGTCCTTTTCTTGAGACTCTATGCTGATGTGTGTTCAAGCACTTTTTATGTTGTTCCTCTAGGACAACATGCTTAAATCAAAATTCACTTTTTTGAGTAAAGCGTTGCCTTGTTTATTCTCCAGAAGGTTCCGTGGTAAAGAATATCCTGGTTGTTTGGATTATTCCCATTTTCACGATTGCTACTGTAATATCACGCCAACTTCTGCCACCAAGACCAGGAATTCTGTTTGTTGCCTTTGAAATGATTTCTTGCTTTTCCAACCAGATTTTCTTTGTTGTATTAAATTCTCATTTTTTTTCCTGGACTATTAAAATCACTTCCATATAGGATTATTCTCTTATCACTACCATTGTTCAGCATTTTAGGACCATCTTTACGTTGACATTCGGTGAACTTTCTACAGTTCAGGTATGGGGCATATCTGACATGCCTTGTTTCTGCTCTTCTTCTGTGGGAATAGGAATAAAACAGAGACGTGAACTCGAAGCTCGCTACCCTGAATTGATGACGGATGGCAGGGCATCAGTGTGTTTGTCCACTCGGGAGCCTATCCTCCCTCTCAAGAATAGAGTAAAGCTCCTCTATCCTTGAATCTCATCTCACACGACTCTCTTGTTATTCCTCCAATTACAGCCTTATCAAAATCTAGAGTGCCCAACCACATAATATAGAGTAACAGAGAAAAGTGAGTACATCTTGCTTCATCAAACTCAGTTGTCTTGCCCTTTTCTGTCTTAGAATGACTAGTTCAGTCTCTGGAGACAGATGGCGCAAAATGAGTGTCTTTATTACGTCTGTAAGAGCTGTAATCACTGTAAGAGCTGATTTCTCTTTTACCTTCTTGTAGTTTTAATTAAGGTTTCAGTCGTTTTCTTTCCTTCTTTTATAGAACTTTTCTTTAAACATTTCTCAAATTTAGCAAGGCTATGTTAATACAAGACAGTGTGGTAGAAGGATGCTATCTATCCCACAATGGCTAAGTGCATTGTTCTTAGTATTACATCCCGTACTCACGGTTTACCTCCACACTGTGTCTTGACCATGAGATGTGCTTTGATCTGCCTGTCAGTAATGGGTGGCCAGCATCACATGGCACCCTTCTAATGCTGAAGACATTTCGCATTGTGCCTTGACAGTGGACTATCTCACCTCTTCCTAACTAAGCATAATGCCTTTTCATGACTTTTATGAGCATGTCAGAGTTTTCATTTTAGTGTGAGGTAAGTAAAATATTTAACAATGTTTATTAATCTATTAGGAACACAGTTCAATTAAATGTAACTTGATATAGCTAGTTATCCTCCTTGGGGCAGGTTCTGTAGTTCAGGTATGGATTTTATTCATTGAGCTTTTGAGTGGGTCTAAAGGTACAATAGCTGGACTGAGTAGTCAATGGGCTTAAAAAAAAAAACTTTTAAATATGTGTGTCATATGCAAAAACCACAGTTTGTGTATGATCAGAAAACTTCCAACAGGCACAGAAAAGAGCCAACCACAGCAGTAGGTGGATGCTTTACTTACCACCTGGAAAGTCAGTGTGTTTTCTGGAGCTTTGTCACAGATATGGTCTGAGGTATATATCTCAAAAGCAAGTATCCAATCTTAAATTATTCTTTAGTGCAACAAAAGAAGTATAAAAATAGAACCCTGTGCTCAGCAGTAGCACTCACCTTTCCTTTGTATACTGTTTTCACTCGCTGCATTTGTTTTGAGTAGAAGGTATGCTTCAAATGGGACCATGGCAACCAGAGCTCAGAAGCATCTCACTCATGCGTCTCCCATCTCTCCACATCACCCAGGTGCACACATGTCCCTGTGCTAGCATTTATGTTTCCACTTTTTCACATTGACTGTGCCCAGTGGCTATTTTATCAAGAATTCATATTGCCTTTTGTGAGTCTTTCTTTCTTTTTTTTTAATGACTGATCAGGGTTAAGGGTTGTGTATTTATTTATGTATTCCTTTTATTTATATTTTGTTTTCTTCGAGGCAGGGGTTCTCTGAGTAGCCTTGGCTGTCCTGGACCAGGCTGGCCTCGAACTCACAGTGATCTGCTTGCCTCTGCCTTCTGAGTGCTGGGGTTAAAGGCGTGCGCCATTTAATTGAAATAAGATAGTGAGCTTGACAAGATCCTTATACCCAAGTGCCACTGAATTTTCAGGTCTTTGGGAGACTATGCAATCAGTATGTATGCATTTATCAGAAAAGTATTAAAAATTGAATAGCCCAAAAACAGAAATGAAAAAGAATAGCCTTAGTTAAAAAGTAATTTTTGCAGTTGATGTCTATGATCTAATTGACAGCAAACAGTCCTTTACCTTGGACATGATTCTCTTACTAATATCATTAAGAACCAAGCAGCTGTTTTGTAATGTTTTCTAAAAACTCAGGTTCCTTTCTCCATGTAATCTTTGTCAGATGATTTCTAAGAACTAAAGTTGAATCTTAAATGAAGCCACCTTGTTAAGAACAACAGAAAGTGGGTGTGTTGATTTGTGGGGTTTGAGGTCACATCAGTATTCCAAACCAAACTTGTCGGCTGGCACCTCACTAAACAGCACTGGGTAGACATTTAAAGATTTTTGCACATTTTAATTCAGCTGGTAACTTGATTTAAAACAACATTGATTTTTTTTTTTTTTTACAACTCATTCTTGGGCATGCATATCCACATGAATGTGAAACTATTTAAAGCTGTCTATCTATAACAGGGTAATAAATCTGTTGACTGCCGTCAGTTTTCTGTTGCTTTCATTTTCCCTCGAGTTTCAACTTTTGAGAATTATTCTTTTATCATTCTTTTCACACCACACTCCAATCATTAAACAATTAAACCAGACAGAACAGTAGGAGGCTCTGTGGAAAAGAACAAGCTCGAAAACTCCCCTGTTCAACCTGGTTGCCCATCTCTAGAGAAAAGCGCATGCTAAGTTATGGTTATGTGCTCATGACAAATCCTCTGATGAGGGCGGAGGGGAACGGAAGGAACATAAAGAGAAATGCCAGTGGAAGGTGTCACAGTGATGGTCACAGTGGCAAATTCCTTGACAGGATGCCATCTGTTCCTGCTACCTACTCTATTAGGTGCACATTACATTAGCAACTCTGTATCTGTCTTATAGCTCAGAAGACTAAACTGAAGGGATGAATATACCTTCCTGAATTTAGAAATTTGTCATACGACTCTAATAATTTACCTTGAAAACACGAGCTTAGCCTCCAGCTTCTCATGCACTGTGATGCTTGGGTCTGAAATTGAGAGACCTCTGGGCATGGAGGGAAGGTCATTTGAAAGTATTGTGGTTCTATATATGGTAATTCTTAGCTTTGAACTGAGATCTAAAATGGCAGCAATGTTGAACCTTGCTGTTTTCTTTGTGCAGAATTTCACAGTGGGATATTAGATCATTAGTGTGAAGATATACCAACATTAAGCCAGAACCTGTTATCTGGTACCATTTGGACAAGACACGACGGAAACAAAGTCAGTTGCGAGGTGGATCATGGAAATCAGAGAGGAAGGAACATCAGAAGAAGGGCAGCATTTTCTCCCTGCGGCTCCAGCAAATGACTCCGAGGCCATCCAGTTCACCAGTGAGTGTGGGTGACCGCCCTCCTGCAGGTCTCAGCAGAGCCCCTGGGTTAACGGAACATCCCCCGTGCATTCGCAGAAACCTGCGTTCCACCAAATGCCACGACATTACTTGATTGCTTTCCCCCTCAGTGTCTGTGCTTGGGGTTGTGAGTGCCTAGCATTCCTCTCACCTTTAATCTTGGCTAAGACAGATGACAGGCCATCGTGAAGCAGCATCACATGATCAGTTTTCAAATGTGTATCAAATACTCATACATACATTTTATGGACCCTTTCTGGATGCTAATTATATTTAAGAAGAGCTCCCATTTGGTACTTATTATCATAGAGAATTAATATTTTGGAGGCTAGACATTTTTAAGACCAAAAGGTATTTAAGCTGAAAGCATTAGTGAAAAATGCTCCACAAGAAGCTTTGCCTTGCTGCTGTACCAGAGGCCACTAACTCACATAATGGAGAAAGCCTAGGGATTTGGCCAAGATTTACATCTGAACATTGGAATCAGTGTTTGTGCTACCCATGTAATTAAGAAGTTTGAGAGACTGGTATGCTTTCTCTCATGCTTAAATTCTATGGTTTCCATTTGTTCTTTAGAATAGGCTGGGTGTTTTCTCTCAGAATAGTCCTTTTATCCATTTTTTTTTTTAATTACTAGCAAATATATACTCTAAAATTTATCTTTAGAAAATGATACTGGTTGGAGGCATTGAATTTGGTATCACAGCTTAGAGCAAAGCTAATTATTAGCATTCAAAATCAAAGAAAAAAAAAAAAACAGAATCAAACCCTGGAGTATTTGATTTCTACAAAAACATACCTCATGATTCTAGCCTCTATTGGAAAGTCTAACATTGTTAGCTGAAGCATTTTTAAATGTCAGCAGGAGAGAAAAAATGGTTACTGTGCTAAAAATAATTTGCTCACTCAGTGAATAAAAAGGCATTATATTTTGTTCAAAAAGATGCTTTTAAAAATAGGTTATTGACCAAATGCCAGTTAATTTACACAGTCTCTGAGGAATACACAAACAAAGTCAGGAGCTTTACATTTATTGTCAAGTAATGTCATCTCCTATGCTTTACTTTTGTTTCTTTGGCTACTTATGTGTGGTAACTAATGGAATGTCATTCATTCACTCCATTGCCCATGCTTGTTTGGGGTTACCACTGCCTATAGTTGTTTGAGATTGCTACTTAGTGTCTGTGCTTGTTTGGGATTGTTACTGTTTATCTACGCTTGCTTGCAATTGCTACAGACTATCCACACTTGTTTAGGATTGCTACAGACTATCCACACTTGTTTGGGATTGCTACAGACTATCCACACTTGTTTGGGATTGCGACTGATTATCCATGCTTGTTTGGGGTTGTTCCTGACTATGATCTTCAAGCATCTACCTCCCACAACACGTTATAGCAACCTGATCATTGCACTTCCTCACAGCTACCCATGTTTCTAGACACTTGTTCTGAGACCCATTTACCCACCCCTACTTCATCTTATATCATTTTATGAGCTCTTTTCTTTTTGAAATATCACGGACAAAAGGAGAAGTTGAACAGAATTTTGTTGAAATAATCAATAAGCAAAATAACCACCCCCAGACCCATGCCTACTAGAACTTGCCTTCTTCATTTCCATTGACTTTAGAGGAAATTATGTGTCTTCACCTGAGATTGCACACTTTAAGCCTGATCATCTCACTTTATTCATTCTGACAAAAATGTAGGTACACATTTGGTTAAGTAAAAGAGTACATAGCTGTTACAGTATTTATAATAAATTTTAAAGCCTAAACTTATCCTACTATTTACAGGCATCCAGAAGATTCCCAATGAGCCACAGTTGGAATTCATTCTTGGTAAGAAATTATACCTTATTTATAGCAATCAGTAGAATGAGAATTTGTGCAGATATTTCCAAATTATAGGTGCATTATGTGTGTTATTATTTTACCTTTTTAAACATTGTTGTATTAAAAATATTTCCATAACATAGGAATTATTTTTGTTAACTTGTATTAATAAACAAATAATCTGACTTGTTGCCTACACCTGTATTGGTGCCACAATAGTCTACATTTTGTTTGGAGCTACGCCTTTTAGATTAACATGTGCACACATTCAAATTGATACCCAGAGGTGAGATATATATATTTTACATGTCAGTAGAGATATTTTTCTGAAGTTTGGGAGACAGATTTTAAAATATAGATATACAGAAAGGAGTCTTAGTGATTTGAAATTTCAAATTACTTAGGCACATGCACTTTCCTTAAGTATGTAGCAAAGCGTAGCCTTTGTTCAAGGTATATCACTTTAAATATAACTTGATGAGATAATAATTGTATATAATTAATATTTTAAGTATCCAGCTTTGTTGCCTCTTGCTAAAAGGGTATGGTAACTAAGCATTCTGGACTGGCAAACTTGTAAAAACTCAAGAAATATTCATGGCAAATCTGATACAGCTGTGCTTTACTTCCATGAGTTTTGTGTTGGTTTTGGGTATAGAAAGAAGTTGTTTCCAGAAAGCAAGTGAGAGGCAAAAAGCGATGAGGGCATCCTTAGCACACTGGTGGGAACCCAGTACTTCTCGAGCATTTGTCTAGCTTCCATTTGAAGCTAAGTTAAAAGAAAACAAAACCCCTTTTCTGAGCTTTATAGTAAGAAAAGAGTAGTTTGAAAAGTCTGCCATACTTCAAAGTACAGACAAAGCCTTAGTTTATTACATTTGGGGAAAAAAATGGGAGGGTCTAGAGGGGACATAACCCTGAGATTGGAGAGAGACCAGAAAAACAGTTTACAAAAGATGGTTTATATGAGCAAATAGTTGCTTTTTATTTCATTTAAAATGTGTTGTTTTAATCAAAGCCAACTGTGCTATTTAGTACAAAATTTAGTAGTGAGTCTTTCAAGTTCTGTAGAAACTCTGTTGCCTCTTATGTTTTGGGTTTGAAACTTGGATGGAGGGGAGTCATTTCCATTAAAAGTCACTCATAATAATGCCCAATTTAAATAATTCCCATTTTCTTTTTCTATATTTACTCAAAAACACAGAAAAATCATTAAAGATAATTTTATGTTGTCAAATGGCAAGAAACGCTTAATAACAGAACACACATTAAACAAAGACAGTGAGTGTAGAGGGAACTGGAGACTCAGAAGACCTCTGTTACAAACTATCAGCTTCATAGCCTGGCAACATTCCTGACTTCACTTCTAGAGAACTTATTCTGTCTCATCACAGATATTATCAATAAGCCCTTGCCTGTATGCTTCAGCGTATTATTCTATTAATTTTACCCCTTAGATATTTTTCTTAATTCTAGAAATTCTTTAACACTAAATCATTAACTATTTATATTATAACAAATGAGATAATTCTCTAAAATATCTTTATCATTATTTAAGAAGATATATAGTTACTTAATCAAAGTAAACAAAAAAACAAATTCTAGGAAAAAATAGAAGAGAGTAGACTTTTCCCCATTCAAACATTCCGATATTTGATTCCCTACCCTTTAACAAAAATTTTTAGTGACCTGAAAATTTCAACAGCTTTGCTTTGTTCCAAGGAAACACAGTCAGTCACACTTATTATTGAGACAGGTGATTTATTGCTTTGCATAAGTTGTTTCATGTGAGACCTTGTTTTCTCGGTGAGCTCATGTTGGTAAAAGTCACTTTCTCTCCCCGGAATTTCCCGGCTTCATCCTTATCCAAGTCAATGAGGTGGGAGATGCTTAGTCAGCCAAGCAAGCTCATTGGCTAACAACAACTTGATGGAAGTAGATGGGCTTGCCCTGAGAGGCCACCCTGTCCACTGCTAACCACATTTCTAATGAGTGGCCGCCACTAAGTGAAGCAGTGTACCCCTCCAGCTGGCCTTCTGCATCCACATTTGTTCCCTTGTCTTTCCACATGCACAGCAGGCTTTTATTCTAACAAAGAAAGAAATTAGTAAGGATCCCAGAGAATGCTGACTTTATTTACGGTTTCATAAAATTATTTTTGTTTCAGCAAAGCTAACACTTAAAATAGGGGGAGAGGGAGGGACATTTCTTAAATGTGGAGTATATGTCCTTCTTGGAACTGATTTGGAAACTGGATAGAGAAGACCAATAAGGAATGTCTTTAAACTCTATAATTTTATTCCCCAAGTGTGCTTAAATGCTGATTGCCACTTATCCCCATTAGCTCAAGTCAATAAATTGCTTATTGAAAATGTGTTTTTATTGCAGGGAATGGTGGCACATTCCTGTAATCTTAGCATACAAAGAAGTGAAGGCAGATCTCTGTCACAGACTGGTGCACATCATGAGCCCAGTGCACATGCATACAGGCCCTCCTACACACACGCATCTGCAAAATGTAAATACACAAATGCAAACAAAATTTAAAACGTTTCCGTGCCTTTTCTCTGGAATCATTTCCTTCATAATTTTTTGTTTTTAACTTTCCATTTGCATCTCCCACCTGCCCTATAGGCTTTAGTATATGTGAAATAAAACTAATCTTAGATCCCACCTATTTTATATACCCTTATTCAGCTTTCCTTAAACCTGATAATTCCACATCCATGCTCCAATGATTACAGATAGGAATCAGTAATAGCAATGTAGAGATTCATCTTAGCTAAATATGAATGTTATTCTATTATAGCATATATGTTTGTAGAAAATTTAGAAAATTTCAGCCCCCCCCCCCTTATTTCTGTTTCACCATCCTATTTCCTGGCTTTCTCTTAAGACATAAAATTCAGCAAGTACAAAGGCCACTGTACTGTGCTGGTAATTTACATGGATCATCAGCATGTTGGGTTTTTAAAAAAATATTTAGAGTAAAATTAAAGGTTATTCTTAAGATGTGCTATTTGGCGGTCGTTATAAATTAATCTCTCAGGGGAATGTTTCACCACCAAAGAGAATACACGTAGCTTGAGGATGGGTTAACACACCGTCTGCCTTATGTGATCCTGACTTAACTAGGCACATCTAGATGTGCAAAGGAGCATGATTGAGAAAGCAAGCATGGGCATCTTTAATAGTGGTTATTAACAGTTGGTAGGATTTCTTATTTATTTTATCATGCTCTTCAAAGTTTGTGAAATGCTCTCATACAAGTGTTGTAATCAGATTTTTTTCCTTTTTAACAAGTAACCCAAATATACCGAATGGAGCGTATCTAAAGTCAAAATTTTTCTACGCTCTTAGAGAGATCAGACTCCAGCTCCTGAAACCATCAGTAGTCACGTCAGGCTGTGTTATTTCTCTAGATCTTGAAGAACACAGATATAGGAAAATAGAGGAAGCTAAGACAAAGAATAGTGAAGATGTTATACCAAGAATGACTGACCAAAGTCAAATTCTGAGTGAGGAAACCAGGCTGGAGTGCCTAAAGAGGAGGAGGAATTGCATCCTGAACCAGAGATCATCATAGATAGATGATAGGCATTTATAAGAAGAGTAAAAACGCAGACTCAGCATGCACAGTCAAGGGCATATCTAGTTAGCTGTTATTCTGCCTGGCTCCCTACCGATGGGCTTTATTTTACCATGTCAAAATATTGGAAAACCAACTTACAAAAGAAAAACTTTATCTTACATATATTCAGAGATTTTAGTTCATGGTCATTCTGCCCCTTTGCTTTCTTCTGTGGTGGTGCACAGCAGGATCTACATGGCATGGATAACTTCTCACCTCATTGTAGCCGGGAAGCACAGCAAGAGAGAGGAAGTGGCCCGTGTTCTGATATCCCCTTCCCCAATGACCTAGTTTCTTTGCTGGTGTCATTTCTCAAAGACCCTTCTCTCCACAGCAGCACAGGCAGGGTAGCAAGCCTTTAAAACATGTGCCTCCGGGAGCCATTCAAAATCCAATCTGTGGGTAGGACAGGGCCGGTTTTCTTGCTAGGGGAAAAAAAAAGTGAAAATACTGTTCTCAAATTGGCATCTTGGTTTTTCTAGTATCCATTTGGGAATAGTGGTGTAAAGAAGAAGAGGCAGAGATTTCACATTATAGGACGCTAGCGTAGCATCACACCATAGCCCTACCTGCTGTATGCAATGTGACCGGGAGATGCAGGGAAGTGCCCTACTTCAGAAGCTCTGTTTACCCTAGGAAGTGAAGAGTTACATAAGAAGTCCGTGAATACACAAACCCATGTGTACATGGACCTTGCAAATGATGCTTACATTTAGTTCCATCATAACATTCTATTCTGGTCCAATGACCAAAGCTCCATCAAGGACATTACTTCCAATGGCACAGCAACTTCAGATCAGGAGAGATCATGAGATCCTTGGCTGTTACAGCTTTGTCCAAGAAAATGCAGATTCAAAACACTTCCTCCTTTGTGTCATGTATCATATTGTGTACACAGATCTGGGATTTTTGTAGAAAAGAAGCAACTGTATCTTAACTATTTTATAAGGAAAAAAAAAAAAAGATGATGTGATCAGTTGCCATTGCTCAGAGTATGAAAATGTGTAGAACGGTGTTTGACCTGACAAGCCGCTCAAGAAAAGCAGACTCATCTATTCACAAACATAGACACATGTGAGGACTTTCATTCACCTGTGTCCCAAGGTCATTCAGTCTTTGTAAGTGTCCATAAGTCAGTTATTATTTAAAACTTCCCAAAAGAAAGTCTTAGAAAGCCCAACTTTTATTTCTGTCACAGTCTCACTTCTCCTCTCTTCCTGTCTGGCACTCTGGAAATGATTATAAAGCTCCACTGTTTGTAAAACGCAGTGGAAACGTTTAAACAGTTAATATGTCTTGATCTCTTAAATGTCTGCCAGACCATCTGAAAGAAATCCTGAGCATAGAAATATGTTTTGAAGATGTATTATAGAGAAAGAACTACAGCTTCACTTTAGTGGATGCAAGGCCATCTTGAGAGTGATGAGAGAAGCAAGGGCTGTGTGTGAGACAGGGGTTATACGCTATTTCACTTCTGCTCCATCATAAATTAACTACCCTCAACATGCCAATGATTACAGTATGTCCACCACATGAAAATGATCTATTCCTCCAAAACTGATAACCCTGAGAGACTCAAGGGTCATCTGTTTTAGCTTTAGCTTAGCTGTATACAAACAAGTTTACATCACACAAATCTGTCAGACACTAATACAAAGAGAAAATACTGACTTTATTTTTTGCTCATAATTAACACATACATTTTTTTTTATTTTTTAATTTGTGTGTATGCAAATTTGTGTGTGTGTGTGTGTGTGTGTGTGTGTGTGTGTGTGTGTGTGTACAGGCATCACACATGACACAGTATTACAGGATACCTGTGGAAGTTGGAAGACAAAGAGTAGCAATTACCTTTATCAATCGAGCCTTCTTGCTGGCCTGGCTTCACTCTTTTAACTTTCACAAAATATGAATAATTTGTTTGTCATTGTGGTAATTTTACAGGTAAGAAAAATTTGACATGAACAGGTAATGTAATGAGCCCAGTGTTTGAACTCAGGGATTCTTGGGGCCAGAGAATGCACTCTTCCATGGTGTTTACTCAAGAGCTTTACAAAAGCTTTACAAAGATGAGCTTTCCCAAGATCTTACGGAAGACCATGAGGCCATGGTCCAAGCCAAATTTGCCTGGTTGTGATGCTCTGCATTTAACCACTGGGCTGCATCCTCTTCTTCCAATCCCTGCTCACTAGAAGTCTCCATCAGAAGGGGCAGACAAGGCTGTATCATGGTAGGCACACTGATATGGCACATGCAAAGGCACCCTCCACTGACTGGCTATACTGAGGAAGCAGTGCTTAAATAATTCTCATATCAGAGCAGTGTCTCTGAGGAAATGGCTTTGGATCCAGATCTTGAAGGATGAGCCATATCTCTGTTGGCTTAGAAGGAACACCTGATGTGACAGAGAGTAGTAAGCTGCAGAGAACGTAAAATCCCCCAGCTCCCTTTCTACTGTGAGCCAATTGGTACTGGTTTACACTCTTACACTTCGACTCTAAACTAAAAAAGAGCCAGCAACCCTCTTACAACTTTTAATATTATTGTATGTATATTAAATGCTCGTTTTGAAATTCTAAGTGGTCGGTCTTTAAACACTGATAAATAGCTAGTAGATTATGTTAAATTCTCATGACCAGCCGAGTTTTTCTGACATTCGGACTCTGATAGAGGAAACTGTACTATGTCTGGATAACTGGCTACTGGTTAAGAGTTGCACGTGTGTACATCTCCCTTGGGAGTCTTTGAATTATGTCAGTGTTGGTAGCATTGGTTACCAAAGAGATAACAATGGAGAAAGTTTTTGCTCAGCAACCATTTACTAAGGATGCAAAAATAAGCATGATGTATTTGCACTTCAGCCGTATTGACCCTGAGCCAGGGACTTCGTAGCTCACCTTCTAAGAACTTTGTACTGTGGCATTCAGTGACAATATGAAGGCATCTAGGTTTTAGCTACAAAGGCCAGGTTCTCTGTGGTTGCTTATTGAAAGCACAGGAGTGGCAGAGCGAAGAGCAATAAAAGGTTATCCGAGACCGGCATAATTGTTTCCACATTGCTGAAATAATTAGGAATTTAATTGAAGAAGAGAAAATGAACCAATTAGAGTTTCTTAACAGGTCTTGCGTGCGGCAATGACTCCCTAAAACCCACGATTTAGGGCCTCCACATTTGGATCTTTGTCCTTTTCTTTAATGCTGGCCCAAATGGCCTCATGATATTGTCTGTGGTTGCTGTGATGTGTAGGTAGAAGCCAACTTTTCCTTCCTGTTTCTGGTCGCCATGTCTATTTCTTTTTTAATGCAGCTGTGTTGCTATGATAATGGGCATATTTCCCAGTCACATTTATTTCTGTGTAGTATATTGCAGAAGCATTTAACGAAAGCAATGCCTTTTACATGATTTACACTGCAGCTTTAAGTTGACTGTTATTATTTGTGTCTTTTATTCATGACCAATGGTCTTCATCCAGTTTATTTGCCTCTCTGTGTAATTTACCTAATTACTTTCTTCCTCATATTGTCTAATTACTGAGAGCTCTGGTCATTGGAACGAGATACTTTTGAAGCGTTTATCGTTACTTATGGGTAATTGAGAAATCAGGTCTACCTCAAGGCTTTGCTCAGTGGGTGTTTTGGAATCGTGTTCAGTTTAAAGCCACTGAAGCTGCTGGGTAAAGGCTCCCAGAATGATGTCTGTGTAATTGAATGTTGTCATCAACCTTCTTGTTACGCAACTAAGTGCATCTCAGACCAACTGAGCCTCGTGCTATGGAGGAAAGAGACCAAACAGAGTGAAAGGGAAGACAAAGAAATGGCTCTTCTGTGGTATAAAGGTCTTTCCCCAAATGATTCTTACTGTAGCTTTTACCTTACACTGTTTTGTTTTCTTTTTTAATATATTTTATTAATTTATTCATATTACATCTCAATTGTTATCCCATCCCTTATATCCTCCCATTCCTCCCTCCCTCTCATTTTCCCCTTACTCCCCTCTCCTATGACTGTGACTGAGGGGGACCTCCTCCCCCTGTATATGCTCATAGGGTATCAAGTCTCTTCTTGGTAGCCTGCTATCCTTCCTCTGAGTGCCACCAGGCCTCCCCATCCAGGGGACATGGTCAAATATGGGGCACCAGAGCTCGTGTGAAAGTTAGACCCCACTCTCCACTCAACTGTGAAGAATGTTCTGTCCATTGGCTAGATCTGGGTAGGGGTTAAAAGTTTACTGCACATATTGTCCTTGGCTGGTGCCATAGTTTGAGCAGGACCCCTGGGCCCAGATCTGCCACATCATAATGCTCTTCATGTAGGTTTCTAGGACCCTCTGGATCCTTTTATTTCCCCATTCTCCCATGCTTCTCTCACTTAGTTTCTGAAATTTGTGGACAAATGGATTGAAGTAGAAATGATCATAATGAGTGAGTTAACCCAGAAGCAGAAAGACTCAAATGGTATATACTCACTTATATCTGGACACTAGCCCAAGGGATATGTGCCATGAAAGTCTTCACTTACCAGGAAAGTGGGACAGAGGGGAGGACATCCCACTGTTCTCTTTTCTAATGGGAGAATCTGGACCGTCCTGGAGGTCCAGCAATGAGCCTGCAGCCACATCTGGAAGGGAGAAGCAAGAAGCCTTTCACTTCTTCCCTCTTTTGTCCCAGTCCCTCTGCTTTACCAGTGACACAGGCTGCTCTGATACAGGACAGAAATCACATTTAGCAAAGAAGGTATTCCCAAGCCAACATTATGCAAATGCAGAGGGTCAGTTTTGTTTTAATAAAAAAAATGATAAGTATTCAAAGCAGTGCACTGACCCATGGATTTAAAATAATATTTAAGGGACTTCCCAAAATCTGCAATCCTTGCCTTCATGTGACCAGAGCCTTCTACTCTGTTGCAAAGCAGTGCTGGATTTGTTCACAATTATTTTGAACTTCAGGCAACTGAAACATGACTTCTTGAGCTGCATTCCCCCCCCCCCAAAAAAATTACTTTATTATACCCTTAGGATGTACATGTTTGTAAGATATACCCCCAGCCACTAGATGAAATACCCAAACTCTAGCTCCATTAGGACAGCTCCTCGCTTGTCAACTTGCCTCAGAGTTACCACCTAGTTCTGCTGTGTTGAACACAATCTGTGAGCTCAAGCAAGGGTAGCGATCCCCATCACAGCCCTTCAGTGCCAAGCCGTGGTGTATTCTTCCTCATCTGGAGCACTCAAGGAAGTCCTCAGGTATCAAGGTGACTCCTTGTCTCCTGACATGATAGCCAGTAGCATCTGATATGACTCTCCTGGCCCCCAATATTGTTTTACAGTGGTATTCGGGCTCTCAGAGTGTGATCTGTCTAGATCTCAGGGAAATGTGCCAATCCTACCTGTCCCCATGCTATCCTGGTCCGATCCACCTCAGATACTGGCTCTTTTTTCTACCCCTCAAGTGTCTGAGCTCTGCTCACGTATTGAACATAGTGGCTCTCCTTAGGTCACAGGCAGAGCTTAGATCGCCCTGGAAGTTTATCCTGGCAGGTTCCTCCAGCTCTCTTATTTTCTTTCTCTGTTTGAAGAGCTTGCTTGCCACTGTAGGAACCTCTCACCTAAGCCACACAGGGTACCTTTCCCACATCTAACAAACTGTCCTTGGGCTGGATACACACTTGAATTACAGTCCTCATGCCTGTTTCCCTACAGGACATGGATGTCCCTCCAGATGCCTCTGACAGTGTTTTATACTGATTGCAAGCATATTATTTGAAAATTTAAGTTGAGATTATAATGTATGTAATTAGATAATTACTCATGTTTCATGGTTTCCAAGTTCTCCTCGGAAAAATAGAGTCTTGTGGGCCCTGTGGCTTTTCTAGGAAGAACAGACATAAAGAGTCAGTTAGTAGCTGAGATTAACAAAGTGGATCCATATCCAGCATGGATCTGACCATGAAGATGTGAAACACATGTGTGCCCAATTTAATGTTCAAACTTCCTCACAAAATGACTTTGGAGGCTCTGTGTTATGATGACGACCCTAGGAAGCGAGCAGTCTGTGCTGAGATGTTCGTAAAAATAGACACCCGTAGTGCGGGGTGGCACATGCCTGTAATCCCAGCACTCTGGAGGCAGAGGCATGCGGATCGAGGTGAGTTCGAGGCCAGCCTGGCCTACAAAGTGAATCCAGGACAGCCAAGTCTACACAGAGAAACCTTGTCTCAAAATACTAAAAAAAAAAAAAAAAAAAAAAACAGAATAGGGACACATACAGATGACAATAAGGAGACTCACAGGCAACTAAGGTAGTAGAAGTGGATTCATCCCAAGAGTTGAGATTCCATTTGAGCCTGCAGCATATCATGCATGGGAGCAGAGCTAGGCTACGTTTGAGAGCAGTTGGCGAGGCTGCCAGAGCCAGAACTTTGGGTCCAGACTCTGCCCCTGGCTCCAGCATTGGCCATGAAAAGTTCTTTTTAACTGTGTGCTGTTTTCAAAATT
Source organism: Acomys russatus (assembly GCF_903995435.1). Lineage (NCBI taxonomy): Eukaryota > Metazoa > Chordata > Mammalia > Rodentia > Muridae > Acomys > Acomys russatus. The sequence goes on from NC_067162.1 coordinate 8,409,986, forward strand.
GAACAAGACAGTTTCCTAAAGTAGTGAGAATGGTGCTATGTGTAGAAGGATCACTTTGTGGCATTCTAGTCATTATTTTGTGTTAATCCTTTACTGGCTTTGACATTCTAACTCCTTACCTGTAAATTATGAATAAAAGCTTCTATATCCCCCACGGTGTTTGACCTATGAACATAAGAAGTACAGTATTAGGCATTTCATAAATCATTTTTGCCTACGCATTCTGTGTAATTGAATCCTCACAATCATACAGTGAAAATAAACAGAATTATTTATATTTACAAATGAAGATTAGGAGGTATACTTTAAAAATTAAAGGCCTATAGTTGGGATTATATATCTATAGTCTTAAACTTTTTTTTTTTTTTTTTTTTTGACTGGGGTATGGGCAGATGTAAAAAAAAAAGTTTCTCAAAACACAAATAGAAGATACCTTTTTATTGATTTAAAAAAAAAAAAATTTAGACAGGGTTTTGGTATCTAGCCCAGGCTAGTCTCCAATTCCCAATCTTCAGCCATGCCTGTTTCAGCCCATCTTACTTCGCTTAGGCCCCTGGGTGTCCTGGAGGAAGGAAAATGTTCTTTTACATGTAATGTGGTAGCCTGGACTATCTCTGTTACGTTCTGTGTGCCCAGGTTCCAAGCCGTCTGCACTCAGCCACTCTGCTGAGGTTTAGGGCTGAACTGTTTGAAGTAGGAGGGCTTGCTTTAAACCATCACATGCTTTCGGCCCTCAACTTGTCCCTGTCGCTCTCTCACCTCGACGGTCTACTGATTTGCTATAACTTGGATGCTATAACTGACTAGGATGTGCCCTCTCAGTCGTGGGAGCCAACATCTTACCACAAAGGATGTGATATTCTCAAAATCTTCTTAGTCAAAACTTGAATGGAGATTTTCTCTTGTTAGCACAAAAATCCCACATGTGCTTGAAGACTCAAGCAAAGTCAGTACCACCGTCTTCAAGAGATTCAAAATTTGTTCAGCAAAGAATTATAGAGACAAAGACACTTAAAATGAGAGATTCGTTATCCCTCTAGAAACATCTAGCCTTCCTTTTTCTTTTTTACTCTTATTTTCTAATCTACACTTTGCATGTCTTTGATTTTATTTTATATTTTAATTTTACTTGTAAAATACTTGTCAATAGACTGAGAGCAGTTCAGCAATCACACACACACACACACACACACTCACACACACACACACTGTGCACTGTTTCTTGGTTCTGCACTGTTGGTGCTGCCTGGCTTACAACTAACTATAAAGCTGAGGATGACCTCAAACTCATGGTCTTGTCGTCTCTTCCTCTATCTGCTGGGATCCCAGACACACGTCATCATTCTCAGATGTTAAAACTATTGATTTCGCACATTAAGTATTGAACCCATATATTCACTGGAAATTTTGAAAAAAAAATTACTTTAATTTAAGCACCACTCTCTGTAAAGCAATTCCTGGCCACAATTTCTCCTTGCAAACCTTCCACCGCAGCTTACATTGAGAAAATTTATCTGGAAATGGCCTTATTTAGGTTTTGTTGGAGGCATAGGCATGACTCAGTGTGCTAAAAGATAAATCACCCAGGAAGTGCCCGTTCCCTTTGTTTCTTCCTGTCTAGACAAGTGGACTTCAGAGTCCCTCCAGAAGCTGCCATGCCCTCAATGCCCTTGCTCCTCACACTCCTAAAACCAACCAGCCTGTGGCTTCAGTTAGAAGTCGGCGCCCCTGCCCATACTGGCCATACCCATCCTGTTTGGCAACCAAGGCCCCCAGTGTCCTGAGACACCTGCTCTATCTCCTCTATCCAGCAGCTACACTGGCCTTATCTTTTAAGGTAGACAGCAGTAACCATTGCCCCTGCCGGATCTATGAACCAGCCCTATGCCTGGTAGGAACCCTGTATGTTCCTGGGCTAACGGCAACTCTTACGAAAAGATGTCACCCTTGGAGAAGGGGAAGTAAGAGTCTCAGTAAAGTCTCTGTCTCTCTGCCTGCCTGCCTGCCTCTGTATGTGTGTGTGTGTGTGTGTGTGTGCGCGCGTGCGTGCGTGCGTGCGTGCGTGTGTGCATGTGCATGTGTGTGTGTGTGTGTGTGTGTGTGTGTGTGTGTGTGTGCATGTGAGAGAGAGAGAGAGAGAGAGAGAGAGAGAGGGACCCAGAGGTCACCTTTGGGTATTACTCCTTGGGCTCACCCTTATTTTTAGAGACAAGGTCTCCCTGGCCTGAAGCCCACCACACTGGCTAGGTGGGATGGCCCAGGGGTCCGCCTTTCTCTACCTCCCCAGCAGTAGGATTACTAGCACGGGCAGCACCACACCCACTTATTTGTGTGTGTGTGTGTTCTAGAGACTGAGATCAGGTTCTTGTGCTTGAAGACAAGCGAGGCTCATTTTTGTACTAACACCACAGATCCCCCGAACAGGATATCGATATTTCCTTTAGTATTCAGCGGAGCCTGCATGCCTCCCCGGAATAGCATCTTCCTGGGTTCTGCAGCAGCACATATGTTCCTGCTGAAAAGAACAGCAGCAAGCAGCGAGCACTTGCTGTCTCTCCAGAGTTGAACGTGGGCTGGGAGCAAGCACTGACAGGGCCATGCCTGTGTGCAATGCCAGGCGATGACGCCAGGCCAGCTGACGGTCTGTGACATGCCGTGTGAGATATCAGACTCCAAAGAGGCTTGAGCACGGACCTGTTTATAATTCAATTGCCAGAAGATGGAATCTTAGCCACCTAGGTAATATTCATGAACACAGGACAGAATGGAATTTTCTAAGGATTGACACCCCAGAAGCTGAGGGAGCAGGGGATGAGTTCAAGAAAGGAAGCCTTCTGGTACTGACAAGAGTGATCGGAATAAAATTTGTTCTTTTTATATGCAAATGAGTTGTCTGCTCTACAGCTGGCATCATTGCTCCCCAGCACAGATAATCCAATAGTGGTTTCAGAGAGCACCTTTGTGAATAGAGAGGAACATTTCCTTTTCTTGCCCCAGACTATCCAATGAAATATTTTGAACTGGTATTGGGTATGGAGTGTATTTTAGCATCCACAATGCTCCTTAAGTAAAGGGGTGACTGGCAGCATCTTGACCACACACACACACACACACACACACACACACACACACACACACACACACACGGGGTGGGGGGGGGAGAAACAGAGACAGAGAGACTAAAACAGAGAGAGAGAGACAGAGACAGAGAGAGAGGAGAGACAGAGGTAGAAACAGAGAGACAGAAACAGAAAGAGAGAGACAGAGACAGTGAGAGACAGAGACCAAGACCGAGAACGGTGACTTATTTTGTATTGTTCTGTATGTGACACAGTAACATATTTTATTTCAAGGCATATTTCCCAACAACCCGAGCCTAGCCTTTTAGAAGAAAGAAATCAGTTTTATTCGTAAGTCAACTGGCTGTAATAAAATTTAGGAGCAGTGGGGCTCAAATTTCAACGCAGCGAGCACTGTAAAGCCATGTTCCCGGGGGCAGGACTTTATCTTTCCCACTTGTAAATCATCGCCTTGATTTCTCAAGAATTTTGTCGTCTGCTTCTTCACTGCACCCTTTAACCCCACATTTCCCTCAAGTGTTGTCCGAGTTCTCTGCTCTCAGAACACAGAGTCTTGACATTCTGCTTGCAAAGCAAATCCTCCATGGAGCAGGAAGAAGACCACACTGCTAGGAAAATTAACTCCAACTCTGAACACCGACTTCTTGGTAAAGTGAGAAAGAGAGTTTTCATCCTTGAGGCTTCCATCACAGTCTACAGACAGTCACTGACTGGCTGTCCAAAAATGTGCATTTGGACCCGATAGAACTGTGGGGCTGCAGCAAGCAGTACACTGCCTCTCTGGGCATTAGCAGGAGCAAAGAGTCCTGAGCACAGTGCTACCCAAACCAAGCTGGGTTGCAGAAATTACTGTCTCCACCAGCCACATAGTATTAGCATGCCTCACCTTTACCTCACAGGGGGACCATCTTAAAATCTGCACGTTGGTAATTCAGAAGCACACACTCACCTCGCTATTCCAATGTGCTTAGGGCGCTCCAGCATTAGGGGAGCTGGAGTATTGTTTTCATCCTCTCCTCTGATTGTCCCGTGCTGCAGTTCACTCCAAGCTACATGAACGTGAATGCTTTCTTTCTTTGAGATAATTACATTTTGAATTTTAGAAACCAATTTACTTTATTTTATTTTTACTTGGTGACTAGAACAAGAAAAGAAAACTCTACAAGAATGAAGAAAAAATTCAAAATTGCAAATGTTTCCACTACATATCCACTTTCATACATTTATTCTTATTTTTCCAACAACTCTTGGCTGTGTTGGCAGCTATACATGGTTTATATTCTCTTGAGGGAACTGTATGTTAATTAAAATCTCCCACACAACACTTAAGGAGAAAAGAACACATTATTTTTTCCTACAGAGCTTTTAAAAATTGTTAGTGAAATAATAAAAACTGTCTTTTGCCCTTGACCCTGAGAGGTCCAGGTCTTAAAAACACACAAGTGGCAGCTCCTGCAGCATTGTCTTTCAGGATGATGAGATGAACAAGTATTAGAGGGTAATTTGATATATTAGAGGAGAAAACAGAAAGCTACAAAATCTATGAAAAAAATTACAGAGAGCAGACATTTTTCAATAAACAAAATAAACTAGACGGAGCAAAGAAAGAAAAGCTGAAAAAAGTAAAACAGTTAATGAACTAAAGATACCTAAACATTTCAGAAAGCAGAGAAGAGGTGGGTGCTGGGGACTGCCATGTCCATGGCCATCTGGCAGCTCAGACCCAGTAGAGTCCTGGTCTTCTGGGAGGTAACGCTAAGCTCATCTTACACAGAGAGCACAGGGTGTTCATCTCCTGCTGGAGCTCTCCTTGGGTTGGTGTTGGCACAGGGCAGGAACACTGGACAGGAGGCCACTTTCCTCCACCCGATGTGTTCAGGAGCTCAGAGCCTGGGACCAGGAGCACTGTCTAGGAAATCAAGTCAGGAGACCTGCCCTGGGGAGGCTGATTCAGAAAACTGCTTCTTGAATTTCCTGACGGAAAGGGAGTGAAATAAAACAAAACAACAAAACAAAGAAACCTAGCCAAGCAGAGGCAACTAAAAATGAGAAAGCCTAATACATTGGAGAAGTAATTAGGAAGAGGGGCGATTAGGCTCCTTAAATGTCCTATATATCTTCCCGTGCATGATGTAAGTTAACTTAATCTGAATGTAATCACTGGTGCACACTGGGAACTGTGAGGCGCTAAGATGGAGTCCCATGATTTATTGGACTGGAAACATAAGCTAAATTGGCTTATCAATTTATTAGTGGAATCTGATTTTCTAGAGAACAAGAAGTATATAAGTGGTATTTTGGAGCCCTTTAGCCAACTATGAAGACTGTGAGACATGGATTAGACCCTGCTCCAGGCTGCACACATCTTCCTCCCTCTCAGGGAAGAAGCAGATTTGTATCACAGAAGTGGGTGGATAAGAACAGTGTCCCTCGGGAGAAGCTGGAAGCCATGTGCTCATGGCTCTGAGGCCTGTATGTATAAGGCCACACGTCCTGACCAAGAGCGTTTCCTGTTCTCTGTTGTGTGGCCTTTCTTCATCTTCATGGGCTTGGATGTATGTCTTCAGGTTTCCTCAAGAGCAGTCAGAGGCAGAGTTCCTTCCACACATAGCCGGGTCTGGGACACACCTCCACTAGGCTTCCCTGGGAGGCACACCTGGGAAGGCACACCTGGGAAGGTGCGCCTGGGAAGGCACACCTGGGAAAGTGCACCTGGGAAGGCACACCTCTGCCAGGCTTCCCTGGGAAGGTACACCTGGGAAGGCACACCTGGGAAGGCACACCTGGGAAGGCACACCTGGGAAGGTGCACCTGGGAAGGCACACCTGGGAAAGCACACCTGGGAAGGCACACCTCTGCCAGGCTTCCCTGGGAAGGCACACCTGGGAAGGCACACCTGGGAAGGCACACCTCTGCCAGGCTTCGCTGGGATTGGTCTTTATGCTTTTGCACATGTTTCTAGTGCCAGCACTTGGGAAACTGAGACAGGAGGATCACAAGGCCATCCTTCTGTACAAACACACACATACACACATGCTCACTCACACATACTCACACACATACATTCATATACTCACACACTCACAAACTCACATACTCACACACATATTCTTTCATACACACATACACTCATGCATACTGACACGCTCACACACTCATGCACACTTATTAACACATACATACACACTGACACATACTCTCTCATACATACACACTTACAGGCATACACACAGTAATTTACTCACACATGTGCTCACACACATACACATACACTCTCATGTATTCATAAAACACATACAAACACACACCCTCACATATTCTCTCACATATATACATATACTCACATATGCTAACACACTCACACATGTACTCACACCCGTACTCATAAACACATACATAATCACGTACACACTGACACATTCTCTCTCTCTCACACACACACATACACACACACACACATACACACATATACTCACAGTGTACAGTCTCACACACACACTAACACACACACACACATACACACATATACTCACAATGTACAGTCTCACACACACACTAACACACACACACACACACACACAGACACACATACAGTCACACACACTATTATTTGTCTTAACGCTTTGATCACAAATTAAATGGCAGGATAGTCATGGGGCAGGCGCAGGAGACACCTGGTCACATCGCATCCACAGTCAGGAATTTAAGAAAGATAAATGCTGGTGTTCGACACACGTTCTCCGTCTCATCTTCTCTGGGTTCTGGTCCGATTCCAAGGCAAGCTGCCACTCACACACCAGGTGACTCTTCCTGTCTCAGCTAAACCAATCCACATAATCCCTCACAGACATGCCCAGAGGCTTGCCTCCTAAGTGATTCTAGAGCCCCTCAAGTTAATAAGCAATACAACTACCGTAATTATCTTACATAGTTTGTCTGCAAATTTTCCAAAACTTTGTTGTTGGTCCCAGTGGGTCAAACAAAAGGACTCATTTGCAAAAAGCCACGTAGTTCCTCAGCAATGACCTAGCTGTTATATGCAATTTCATCTCTTGTTAAAAATCATCTTAAGGCTTGTTTGGTAGTGTTGTCCCAGCACATATGACACCCTGGGATACATCTCCAGACCCATATAAATTGTGGACAGACAGTCACCTGTGATCTCATTATAAGGAAGTGTAGGGGCAGTAGGATTTCAAGTTCACGGCCGTCCTCGGCAACACGGAGTTCAAGACCATCCTGGGATACAAAGGACAAAGCAAAAATCGAAATGAAAGCTTTATTACACTGGGCAGTATTTCCTCTGCTCCTCCATTACCTCTGGCTAATTTTTATTAGAGAATTTTAGAAGTGTGAAAAAAATCTTGCCATAGTGACAGCCCCCCCTCACTCCCCCTTGACACCCCCCCCCTCAGACTCCCTCAGATCCAGTTCCCATCTGCTTAGTTCTTGGGGAAACAATTTCGGCAGTTGTTGCTACCACTGCTTCTGGCGAGGCGAGGACAATGGCTGACCTTCACAGAAGAACTAGGTCTTAAAGTGCAGGAGGTGGCTGCTTGTTCTGTCTGTGGACACAGGCTAACCCTGACTTCCCTCAGCCCTGTACCCCAGCATGCTTATTTTCACACTCCAATCCATTGTAAAGTTGGGCCCTCCTTGAATTGGACAGTTGTAGTAGTCTCTGCTATGAGGCAAGAGAAAGTTAACGTTGACTAGAGTGACTCAAAGGCTCTTTGACCCTAAAGACGCAGCATGATTTGGAGAACCGCAAGGGACACAAGCTGATAGTTTACCCAATAGAGACAACATCTTGTGCGTGATAGAGTCTTTGACTTAAGAACAGCCCTGAAGATGCCTGCTCTTTGACCTCAGGATCCTCAGATATTAGAAGACATATCTGAGAAGAGGAAGGGGGGGCAGTCGATTCTTTTTCTGGACATCCAAGCCATGCTGCGAATATCTAGAACAGATGTTGGTAACTTCTGGCCCTCAGGCCAAGATTAGTGAAGGGTAGGTGATGAGTGGCTCTGCTAGAATTCACTCCCACAGTGGCCAGGCTTTCAGAGTTTGAACAAACCTTAGAGTCAGTCCACGTAGGCTGCCGTTTCCCTATTTGTCTAGTGTCTCTTGTGCATAGCCTCCTCCCAAGACAGAAAGCTTGCATTTATTTTCATCACTGGACTTCCACTGAGGATTTGTTTCTAAGAAAGTAGAGCTGCGAGGCTCTTATACAAACCCGGGCTGGATTATGTTTTGTTGACACCTTGCTCAACATTATGGAAAAAGAAAGGGAATCTTATTTCTGGATATTACATCAAAGTCACCAGGAAAAGAATCATTTATAATTAATTTATATATTTCTATGAAAATTATAATTTCTGTAAATTGCTTTCTCTTTCGCCCTTTCTTCTTTTAAGTATAAAACAATCAGTGGCTGTGAGCACATTTTCATTCCAACCTTTAACATCTATATACATATTTTTTGTCACTTATTTAATGTTTATGAATCTTTCTTACTTGATTGGCATAAATCAATTATACATAACTATGAGTTTCATTTTATATTTTCATGTATCTATATAATCATATTTATGACCTATCAATCTTTTATCCCCCACTGATAACATTTCTCTTCCCAACTATTTCCCTTTTATTTTCATGTCATTTGTTATTCATTTATTTATTTATTTGTATGACCTAGTGGGTATAATTAGGGTTCCTTGTAAGAAAGGTTTTATTTGGACATGCCACTAAGAAATAGTTTTTCTCTTCTCCAGGAACCATTAAATACCCATAGAGCTTTTGGGAAGTTTAGGGGAGAGTTCTTAAATAAAACAGAAGCAAAATTCCCCAAACATTGAGGCTTCTAGTGTTATACATCGAAAAAGGCCATTTATCTAGGAAACTCTTAGAGTAGGTGTCCAGGGGTAACAGGAAGGAGTAAGGATGCTTTGGAAGATGGATGTAATTTTGTATTTTAGTGTTCTTGACTCAGTCACTTTTCTATTACTATCATAATAAACCATGACCAGAACCATTTTTAAAAGAAAGAGTCCACGATGAGGGAACATAGGAAAAATTGAGAGCTCACATCTTGACTCACACACAGGAGGCAGAAAGAGAGCTCTGGGAGTCACACAAATATTTTGAAATCTCAAGTCTCTCCCCGAGTGACACACCTCCCTCAACAAGGACCACACCTTCTAATCCCTTTCAAGCAGTTCCACCAACTATGGATCAAACATTCAAACATGTGAGCCTATGGGGGCCATTCTCAAGCAAACAATCACAGTCCTTTATTGTGTACTAAATAATCCCATATTCAAATGAGTAGTATCTCTGCAGTGTTCACTGACTGAGGCTCTGCCAGTCCTCCAGGGACAGTTGCCCGAGACACAGATCCCTGTTTCTCTGTTTCCCTTTATGACATATCGTGTGTCATAGACTCGCACTTATAAAGAGATATGGACCTGTTAACAGTTTTAGAGAAGTCATCTGAGTAGAACTATGTCAGTAAAATTTATTTTACATAATGAAAACATCAAATACTCTTAAATGTTAATATAATGTTATTAGTAAACATAGGTGTTGCGTGTAAAAATCCATTCATAAGAGATGCATGCTCTTTCCACCCTGACAGATGAGGCAACTGAGTGGCAGAGTTTGTGATTTGTTTTCTCTGTGCCACAGAACTAGAAAACAGAAAATCTGGAGGCTACATTTCAGGAATTCTGTTTCATCTCAGAATTTCTCTGTGCCTCTTACTGCCCTAGTGCTAAGAGACAGTAAATGCTGTGGGCTGTTTGTTAGAAAGAGAAGAGATGAGAGCATAGCCCTCAATGCTTCAATGTAACTACTGTGGCCCTTGTCTCTGCCTGGTTCTGAACCCAAATGGTAACTGTATATAAATTAGCACTCTTCGTAGCCCACTCCTGGGGCATCTGAAGAACTCACAGAACCTTCGGTTTTCTGTGCTGTCTGGTCTTGTGGGAAGTGTGCTGAGAGGCTCTCGGCTGAAACAGAATAGCTGCCCACTTCTGGGAACAACCACAGCCACCAACAAGCCCGATAAGAACTTGGAAGAGATGTGACTTATTTTGATCAAAGGTGTCAAGAGCGCACGAGACAGAGGGGAAGCTGCCACCAGAGAGTGGGTGAGGTGCATGTGTTTGAAACTCAAAGCCCTTAGCTCTAAACTCCAAAAACAAGATGCTTGTCAGCTTCAGTAGAAGATCGCTGTGAACAGAAAACCAAGGGTGCTAAAATGAAACTCACTCATAGGCAAGTAAAGGAAATGATCAAAATAACCACCACCCAAAAGCAGTGTGCAGAAAATCTTCCATTAAAGAAATTTTCCAGTGATATACTGGGGTTACTGAAATGGTGTGTAGGTGCGTTTTCATTTGCTTTTTTTTTTTTTTTAAGTGTAGATTTATCAGGATAAGCAATACATGATAGTGGCAGTGCGTCTTCCAAAGGCCGCTGCATTTTGCAAGAGATCAAGACAGTATGCCAAAGAGAGAAACAGAAATAAGGATTTTAAAATATATTCTGACAATTATAGGCAATGAGCAGAATGCTTCAAAACAGTGAAGGTTAAATAAACTGTGGCTATTTTTGTCCACCCACGCTTTCCTTAGCTTTTTTGGTTTTGTTTTGCTTAAGACTTCAGTATGAAAAATCTAACAAAACAAGACCAGACAATAATAAAAAGACCCCAAAGTTTGGGGAAAAGTTAAGAAGTTAATCATACACAGACACACACACACACACACACACACACACACACACACACACACACACACACGCAGAGAGAGAGAGGAAAGAAGAGAGAGAGAGGACACACACACACACACACACACACACACACACACACCCGCACCATTTCAGTAACCAGAACAGAACACAGAACATGGACCTAAAACAGGCTGGTGGCTGTGGTTCCCTTTTAAAGGACCCATATTTTATCTCATTCTGCTCCTACTAATAAGGTGATGATCTGCAAGCCATTGAAAGGTGATAATCGCATGCATAAACTGCTTTGCTTTCAAGTTTCCTATTTCAGCCTCGTCCCAGGGGCCCTGCAAACTGCAGAGGTGCCATTACGGAATGTAAAGACACCCTCTTCCTCCTCGGCCTATTCTCCTGTCTTCCTGGTCATGGAGTAGGATGGGGATGGTGTGGAACCCGGACAGCATCACCAGGAGCCACTCACTCACACCGCTGCTGCTCCTTTACTATAGCAGAAGCTGTGGCCTGGGGGCTGGCCAGCAGTTCGACCCCTCTCTGATGAGCAAGAGTACTTTTTCATCACACTTAGTAGTAGTCAATGTCAAATTCAGAGGAGGGCTGCAGGGAGGAGAGCAGATACGAGACTTCCTGAAGAGGAATAGCTTTTATTACACCGCCCCCCCCCCACCCCCGGTTGTTTTCCTTTTCCAAAACTAGGAACTGCTATGTGAGAGGAGAAAATACTCCAGTGAATATGGTATGCTGGCTGGAGCTGAAGCAGGAGCCTGGTCAAGTGAAGGAAAAGTTCTTAGAATGTGCGGGGCCCTTGGGCAACAATTACCCAGTCCTTATCGGAGCTGCTCTCTCCAGGAATGATCCTGAATTCCAGACAGAGGGCTCTTTAACCCCTGCCTGCTTCCTCCTCTGCTTGAGCTCCTCTGGGGTAGCATAATCGCTCTTCCTGTTTCCGCAGCAGCGCAGAGGGCTGCAGATTTATCCCCAGGTAGGGGAGGGCTATGAAGAATGTATTCAGGCACTCTACTTAACACAGCCAGTGTCAACAGGCGTCTTTTTCGTTTCCTGGCTGCTGTGGCCCACACTTCATGCAACAGTGTGAATGAAAGCCTAGGAGTTAATGACTACTTAAAGCCTTCCGCCCCCACGCCCCACCCCACTGCAGACTCTGAGCTGTGTGTGTGTGTGTGTGTGTGTGTGTGTGTGTGTGTGTGTGTACACGTAGTCGCGACTGGAACTGGGATCTCAGAGCACTCAGGGACTCGAAATGTGCTGCAAATGTGGTCAGTGGAAATGAACTCTCAGCTCAGGCTGGCAGCACGTGACTTCCTATTTCTGTAAGGTACTTCCAAGAGACTTCCTCTGTAAAGCCGGCTGAGAACCAGGAGATTTCCTTCAGTGGCTAGACAAAGTTTATTTCAGCGCTGACAGAAGTTTATCCCCCGAGAGATCGAGTGAGGTTCTTTTTTTCTTTCTTTTTCCCTCTGCTGTTGCCAGCGTGCAAGGATCTTGTGGCTCCTGTCAGTGATCGGAAATTGAACACGGTCGTGCACGTCTCAGTAATCCACCCCGTGGAGCAGACCCTGACGAGGTACTCCAGCACAGAAATTGTGGAGGTGAGCCTGGCCTGTGTCCCTGTCTGCCACCACCTGTCCCTCTTTCTCCCTTTGAACTGCTGTCTGTCTGTGGGCATTGTGCATGCCTCTCTCTCCTCCCCCCACGTCTCTCTCTCTCCTGCCCCTCTGAACAGCTGACATAAGTTAGCCTGTGGTCTAGGGCCCTGTGATTGCAGTCCTCTGTCATCAAGGAGCACAAATCAGACTGAGCACATGAAGAAGAATTTGACTTTTCATTCAAAGTTTTTAGTTTTCTTCCACAGGAAACTTCCCACTCTGAATTCCCCAGCAGAACAGAGGATTTGTCTGTATATCTGTGTCTCTATGTACATTATGATCTCTCTATATTAATTTTAAATAAAATGGAATGAACACATTTAATGAAGGAAAAAGTATAAAGTACTCACAAAGTTCAAAACAGATGAAGAGGTTTTCGCTCTATTTATTTATTTTTTTTTCCCCTGGGTCCAATGCCAGCCCTAGAGTAAATAATTTATATTCTCTGCTGTGTGTGTCTGTCAAAGTGTTTTCCAGAGAAAGATAGGTGATTAACTTGATTAGCTATAATGTTTCCAGTTAAAGGTGTAAATATTACTCATGGGATGAGAGATTTCCTATTTACCTTTAGTGTTGCTAATACGGCGTTGGGCATGGATCAGAGGAAATGCATTATTGTGCTGGCTCAGCTCCATCAGGACAAGAGCTCCCCTTAGATGATTTTCCTCTCGTGACATATGTCATGACCTTAGTGAATGGGAGACTCTTATTGGACCATCTGGGTCTCTGGAGCGTGTCCTGCTCACAGCTCCTCAAAGCATCTCCAGCTTCTGTTATTTTTCTCCAACTTGTGAGCTGCCACCATTCGGAATGTTAGGCCTGTCTGCCCTAGTCTTTGGCTGGCTTGGCTCACTGCTTGCCCTGAAGCAGTGGGTGGAATCAATGATTCAGACTGTACTGGGACTGCTTCTATTATGGGACTGACCTAAATCCTGGGTGTAGCCCTGCATTTTTCCATGCGTTTAGCCTCTGCTTCTCTGCCCTTCTGCAGGCAACCCTGCATCTGCTACCTTTATGCAACCCAACTCTGCCCGACTGCACGCAGCCAACCCTGAGTCTGCCCCTTGCATGACTCCTTAATATACTATTTGGAGACTTTGGGTTCTACTGCTGGTACCATGTACCACAGTTGAATTACAAGCAGTCTTCTTCATAGAAAGGCAGCTTAGTGAAAACTATAAAGTCGTTTTCTTAGTGACAACACCTCAGGTATTATTATAACTTGGTTATTTTTGAAACTGCCAAATTTTAAAGTAACTTGAGTGCTTATGGTTTTGTTCTACCACCCTCATTCTCCTGTGATGAAACATATGCATCCTAAAATTTATTATCATAACTATAGAAGTGATTTATGTTGTTCACTTTGAGACTTTTATGTAGACTATGCACACTTCGTAAAGATGTTTTATTCACTGTCTGTCTCCAAATGTATCTGACATATTGCAAGAAAAGAACATTTTTCCTTTTGAAGAAAAGAATGAAATAATTTTATTTCCTCAATACATTGTATTTAGAGTTTTTCTCATTAGTTTTCAAGTTGGTCTGGGGAATAAAAATATACTCTTAAAAGTCTAAAAGCAATCAAACACTCATAGCGCATAACTTTCAATTGGAGCACAATAAGGAAAAAAAACTCACATTTTAAAAAGGATAGCATAAGATACCCTAAATGGCTTGAAAAAAAAATAGCTTTAATTCTATTTGGTGAGGCAGTGTCTTTGATCATTTGTTCAAATGATCAACCTATAATGATTATATTTTATACAGGGTTTTAAATGGACTGGCAACTTGACCTAAAGAGAGGTTCTGAATATAATTGGGAAAAAAAAAAAACACCAAGGTGTTGTTTTCAAGAGACCTTGGCCACTTAAAGAAACTCAAGTTCATCTAGTCAGCAGGCCTCAGGACAACAGGGCCCTGGGCTCGTGGCCCACAAGCAACACTTGGCTCTTCAGATCTCTTATAATAGAACTATTTCCTAGAAAAGCAGACAGAGACACACTCACTGTGTTCACATTTGTCCCTGCATGCTGCCGGCTCCAGTTGCTGCTTTAATGAATCCAAGCTTTCTGCTTATACTGTTTCAGGGAACAAAAGACCCACTGTTCCTGACGGGTGTCACGTTCCCGTCTGAGTACCCCATCTATGAAGAAACTCGAATCAAACTGACGGTCTATGATGTCAAGGACAAGTCTCATGACACTGTAAGTACTTGCACTTCTTTCTCTGGGAATAGAAGGCTTCCTACTTTGCCAAGCTGGGGGACTTGGATGCTCACAGCATTTTTAAAGGGGGCTATTTGTGTTGTACTTAGAGTTGTCTTATACGTGTACTTCGGTGTGCGTTGTTCAAACTCATTTGGCTGTTACCAATGAGGCAACTGGTTAGGAGCAAAAGCTCCTAACAGACAGACCTATCTCTCTTTTTTTTTTTTTTTAAAGGCTGATTTGATCCTTTAATCGTAAGCTGATTGGATAATATTTTGCAGGTGAAAACAAATGGAACAGATTAAATAGTGGCTTTAAAAAAAAAAAAAAAAAGATGTTGTAATTACTAAAAGCCGGAGAGTGACACTATTCCACTCTTACTACTGGTCTTTTCTCTTCAGACAAGTCCTCTCTCTTGGTTAGGCTCATAGATGTGCTGACACTGTCTGTGGAGATAGATGCTTCTTGTTACTCCTGGTTAGGTAGTTTTGGTGCTCAGAGACACTGAGAAGGGGGCAACCTAGGCTTCCCCTCCCCCTCCCAGCCTCTGTGCCAGTGTGAATGCGTATGTGTCCTCAAGGCAGCAGAATGCGGAATTATAATAGTCAAGAGTAAAGCATGAGCCACGGGAGAGTGGTAATGGCAGTTAGGCCAGCGGGTTCCAGGGAGGCCTTTGATTGATGCAGAGGAAGGCAGGTAGGCTTGAACAACCACACGGGGTAAATGTAGCTGACTCTGCCTTTCCTTGCTATTTCTGTTTTGACTGGAATGAGTCTATACAATGTAGGTAGAAGGAACTTAAACATGTAGTCCACGGGTAGGTTTAGAGGGAAAATATATTGAAGGGATTCATACTCGTCTCAGCACCCGGAGTGTTCAACTCTCTTAAATGGTGGGATGGATGCCCCCACGAAATGCACAGCACACAGACTGACTAGAAACAGCCGCAGCCGTCTACAAGAGGGAAGTTATATGCTGGCCGTCTGAATTTATTTCACCTACCGGCTTTGTGGATAAGATAGTTTATTTCCTAGTATCTGTTTCTCCTTCCTATGCTTCCCTTGATGGCTTATGGTAAGGCCTAAATGAGTAAGTGCATGAAAACTGTTTAGGGCCCAGCATGTCTGGAGACATGGGCAGTTACCAGTTACTATTACTTGAGTTTGAGTTTTGCAGGCTGCCTCATAGCTACTCATAATGAGTAGAAGCCCAATAAAAGTCTAATGAGCAAAATCATTTTCTATACTTAGTAAGTTTCTTCTTTTCTTAAAAAAAAAAAAAAAGTGTTTTTAATTGAAATAGCATTCTAAGTCAATTGTTATCCATGTATATATGGCTATAAACTCTTAGAAATATCAGAAGTTTGTTAGCTATTTTTGTTGTCTTAATGACAAAAATACTGAACAGAAGTGAGTTAAGGGACGAATAGGTTCGTTTGGCTCACTGTTGAAGCACACTGTCCAACAGGCAGATACAGGCAGGGTGGTAGGAAGGCATAGCTATGGGGGCAAGCAACTTGGCCCGGGGTGGCAAGAGCTTGCAGCAAGGGAGGGGAGAGAAGAGAAGAGAAGAGAGGAGAAAAGGGAGAGGAGAGAAAAGAAAAGGAGAGGAGAGGAGAGGAAAGGAGAAGAGAGGAGAGGAGAGGAGAGGAGAAGAGAGGGGAGGAGAGGAGAAAGCCAACTCCTAGTAGCCTATGCCTACCAGCTAGGACTTATGTCCAATATTAACTACTTAGTATGTCTTAACCTCCTCCAATCCCTTCATCTGCAATCGCATGCGTACTAACCCCCCATGGTAAAACAGCTTGTTTACATATATATATATATATATATATATATATATATATATATATATATATGTATATATATATATTCACATACATACATATATTTGTCAGCTTTACTTCTGGAAACCAATGATGTAGATTCCTTTAAGGATCTTCTTCCTGGATCAGCAGTGTTGTCATGTTACAGTGTTGGGTGAGTTGGAAGCTCTTGCTGTGGAATACAGCTTTTGGAGCTTGAACATAAATTAAGAGATGCCGCTGGTTTTTCATTCCCCAAAGGCTGTAAATTAAAGCTTAGACCGATCCTTAAAATAGCTGGTGAAATAGTCCCGGTGACGGAAGTGTAAATAGAAACACGGTTCATTAATATGCTAATAGTCCCCATAGAGGCATGCAATGGCACATCGTACATGGCTTCCCTATGCCTTCCAATTGGACCTCCTATATCCTACATCGCTTCCCCATCTCTTCAGGGTCTCTTTGGGGTGGGGAGAGGAAGTAGGTGCGTGTAAGTACAAGCACTTAACAGCCTAAGAGCTTTAGATCCTAATTCTTTTAAACCAAAAGTCATGAGACCGAATTTATGTATGTTTCAGAGGACTGGTGATTCGATACATATACTTAAAAGCACTTTAACTATTTCACACTCGACCTTAATCATATTAGATACAGGATAATCAGACCTTCTTATTGGTTAAATGCTGAGGCCGGTGCCTCAGTTGTTTGAGTTTTCCTGTGGAGTTCATCATCGTTGATGAGAGCTAACCAGCCAGCTAGAAGGGGCAGCTCACTACTTCCTGTCCCCTGGCAGACATCCTTGCACCACAGGATAGTAGAGAGAAGAGGTGGCATTTTTCTCTGTGCCCACAATGCACATGTCACACTGTCCCCTAGCTGTTCTTTTTCGAGTCTTCTAGATGGCAGTAGACTTGGTGTCTTGGGGCTGTATTCTAGTCTCATGCAGCATGTAAAAAAAAAAAACCTGAAATTTAAACTGGTGCCTTTCTTTTCAGAAGGTTATTTATGGTATTCAGCCCCAGGGACAAGCAGGAAAGTGGAGTCTTTCATATTACTGTGGAAACTTCTGAGCAAGGAGAAACTTGTGGCAAAGGGTGTCAGTACCAAACTCTGTTTCTCTCTCCTCTTTCCCATGCAACTTGGGGTGTTGGAAGGTACGGGCCCTGGCTGAGGAAGGCTATCCACTCAGCCAGCCAATGATTAGGTCATGATATTGCTTTTGCCTGTGGTTGAAATATGAATTTCTGCTCTATTTAGCGATCTTTTTTATCTGGGGGGGGGCGGGGGGGTAAATGATCCTTTTTTCTATCTGCCACTGAATTAGCTCATAACATAAACTCTGACGTGTAGTGGACACTGGGCAATCCTCGGGTGAGGAAATACAGCCTACAACACGTTTAAAGCCACCAGTTACTGCTGTAACACCCCACTAGAGCCTTACAGGAAACAGACCGTGGCAAGGCTGGATGCAAATTTACGGCTTCCTGTGTTTTCTGCCCCAAGTGGATTAGCGTTAGCGCAGATTAGTCCCTAGACAGAAGGATCCAGTTTTCTTCATCTGTGATTCTGAATTGACTCTTTCAGAACATTCAGTCTGACTAGTCAAGATAGAAACACTGTTATCAGGGAAAATCGTGATGTGGTAAAGGGACAGAAGGCTGCTGAGCTAGTAATCAGCCACTAAAACTGCCAAGTGCTCAGCACATGCTTCCTTTTATTGACAACAGTTCTTCAAGTGTGGTACCGCTGAGCCCACTCTGAAGATGCAGGTGGTGCCTAGAGGATTCCAGAAGATGTTAGGGACCCCCCGGTTCTCCGGGCTCTGCTTCAGTGCAGTGATACATGCACTGTTGGTAGGTGCTTCTGCTCCTTTACCATCATGGTGTATTTAGTTCAATAGACTTGCTATGAGCAGTCTTAACATAGAGCTTAAAAGTTTACTATTACAAATGAAGCACAACAAAACCAAAAGAAACCTAATCAAACCAATCAATCAAACAAACAAGCAAACAACAAACACCCATCAGTGTTCACTGATAGGGACAATCTATAACCCAATTATATATAACCATATATGTCCAAAATATGTCCAAATATATTGTATAATGGAGTGGCTAACAACCATCCATTAAAAAAAAAAAAAAAAAGAGATTAAGACTACTTGTGAAATTTCTAGCTTTATGGCCGAAACTTACTCTTGCTTTGTTCCTTTGTTTTTGTTGTTGTTGTTGTTTTGTGTTTTCTGTGGCCACTCAACCTCATTTTTCTCTCAGCTCTGGCCTTTGGGAAGGCACAGTTTCGGTGGGAAATAGTGATCCACACGGAAGGGCTTCACGTTGCTCAGGCTGAACACTTCCTGAAGGAGTTTGCCTTCCTTCTACCAGGAGAAAAATGGCACGGTTTAGAAATGGGATGCTTATTTTAAATTACTGTGTAATTTACATACAATAGCATGGGTGGATATGGAATGATGAGTGATTAGCTACACTTTCCCAGGTGACTTCTTCCCAAGATAGGATATGAGTCATTCCGTTTATTCCAAACATTTCCCTTGTGGCTTTATGTTGTTGACTGGTATGCCATACAAACTCAGACAATCACTGTCTCGTGGAGGTATAGCATTTATTCTTAAATTCCACGTGATTAAGTTAATATGGTATGTTTTATCCAGTGACTGATGACTTTTGCTCAACACAATGCTTAGATTCACCCATTCCCATCCCTTTTCATTGTTGAATTGCATGCTGTTGTGGCAGGCCACGGTTTGTTTATTCGTCTCCTCATTGATAGACCTTTAGGTTGCTCCCAGCACTTGATAATGATGAATGAAACATCAAATGACTGTGTTTTTATTGTCTTGGTTATGTACTGGGGGTATGATTGTTAGATCCTGGGCCAGGTTCATGCTCACCTTTCCTGGAACAGCCACACCATGTCCCATGCCACAGCTGTTCCATGCTTCTGACACTGCTAGCTCTCTCATTTAGCACCGTCTCATGGCTGACACTTCCTGATGACTGAGCATGCTTAAATCTTCATGCTTATTGGATATTTCCATCAGTGAAGTTTGCAAGCCTTCTGCCTGCTTTTGATTGTTTCCTTTAATCACTGTTTCCGATGGTTCTCTGTATGTTGTGGACACACATAGTTTTTGTTGCACGGATGTGTTGCAGGATTTCTTCAGTCTATCACCTAATGAGTCCCTTAGGGATGTTCATGGGAAGCCTGCTCTTTTCAGGGGAGAAAAGAAGACGTGGACAGGAGGGATGGGGGGCAGAGAGGAGTGACAGGGAGGAGAGGAGGGAGGGGAAACTGAGGTCGGGATGTAAATAGATAAATTAATAAAAAAATTTAAGTCAGGCATGGTGCACATGCCTTTAATCCCAGCACTCAGGAGGTAGAGGCAGGGGGATCACTATGAGTTCGAGGCCAGCCTGGTCTACAAAGTGGGTCCAGGACAGCCAAGGTTACACAGAGAAACCCTGTCTCGAAAAACCAAAAAAAAAAAAAAAAAAAGTTAAGATGAGGTTTCCTTTACTTTTGTTTTTGGGTTTGTTGTTGTTGTTGTTTAAGGTTAATGTTTCCTTTTGCAATGTGTAATAAGAACCTGGAAGAGCTCCATATTAAAGAGGCTTTGTGAATAAAATAGACGGTAACCTGTTGTTCAATGTGTAGACAGAGTTCAGAAACTAATTCTCCTGGTACTGGGACAGAGGGGAGGACATCCTATTGGGACTCTAGATGAGAGAGGCATGGGAGAATAGCAAAGTAGAAGGACCCAGAGGGTCCTAAAAACTACAAGTAGAACATTATGATAGGCAGATTTGGGTCCAGGGGTCCCGCTCAAACTAAGGCACCAGCCAAGGACAATACAGGCAGTAAACTTTAAACCCCTACCCAGATCTAGCCAATGGGCAGAACATTCTCCACACTTGAGTGGAGAATGGGATATGACTTTCTCACGTACTCTGGTGTCTCATATTTGACCATGTCCCCTGGAGGGGGAGACCTGGTGGCACTCAGAGGAAGTCCAGCAGGTTACCAAGAAGAGACTTGATACCCTATGAGCATATACAGGGGAAGGAAATCCCCCTCAGGAACAGTCATAGGGGAAGGGAATAAGGGGAAAATGGGAGGGAGGGAAGAATGAGAGGATACAAGGGATGGGATAACCATTGAGATGTAACAAGAATAAATTAATAAAAAATTAAAAAAAAACTAATCCTCCTGAATAAAATTGACTTTATAGCCAGGAATGAAGTCCTTAATCACACCAGCCTTTGTCCTCTGTGCCATCTAATGGTGCTGAGAGTCTGCCAACTGTCAACTCTGTGTACAATTCCCAAGTAGGTAGTGCTTGTCCATGTGCGACGGACATTTTTCACCTAATATAAAATTCTCAAGGTTCCTCCGTGCTGTCTCCTGTGTGGGGTTTCCTGTTTTCTTAAGACTAAATAACACTCTGCCACATCCATTTGCAGTGATTTCTTTATCCATTTACCTGTATGTGGGATTTCTCCCTCCTCGCTATTATGATTAGCACCACAATGACACTGGATGTGCTAGTAACCCTTGGAGATCCTGATTTCAATGAATTTGAATAAACACATGCAGATACAATTGCTGGATTACATTAATTCTTAATGTTTCTGTGGAAGAGTCTAGAAAGGGTCTCCTAATGCTTAGGTTTCTTCTGATTTTGTTGGATATTATCCTGAGTTTATGAAAGGTATTTATAATGTGTGTGATTTCTCAGTGTCATACGGTGTGATAGTCTTTCTCACCTGTTTACACCTTAACACTCCTACACCTCTACCTTCCCACCTCTGTCTTTTTTCTTCCTTTTCTGCACTATGTATCTCAGGTGCATCCTGTCCTAGGTTGTGCTAGAACTACCGTGTGGCCCCTCTGCTATGCCTGGTCCCCCTGACTCCCATCTCACACTCGGTGCTAATTCTAGATCATCCCCTCAAGGATTCTGGTAGTTTCTTTTTCTATTTTTGTTTTTGTTTGGGACTTCCACAGAAGAACAGAGGTTATCCATTGATATCCTGTCATTTTCCACAATAAGACGATGCTACCCACATAGAGCAAGGCCGGCTTTCGGTGGTGGAACAGGAAAACATTCACTAAGGAACTGAATATAGAATATTTGAGCCTTTTATACTGTGAAACTAGCAAAGGAAAGCTTAAGGAAGGTTACACGTCCTGGAATCACTGACTCTTTTTCACTTAGGTCAGGAGAAGCAACCTCCTCCCAGTCTGTTTTGAAAAGTGAGCAGCTTTATTGCTGCTGATCGTCGGAGGAGAGAAGCATTGCATAAACAGTATCTGCTGGTGCTCTACCTCCGTGCAGCACTCAGCAGTGGCTGTTGTCTGTCTTACTTGTTTCTTTGCTGTTGTCCACCTTTGAGTAGTGGGCAGTTTGGTTTTACTTATTCACTAGAAGAGAGTATTGGGAAGACTGCGGGTGCTATAGGAGACTCGCAGATTGAGCCTGTTCTAGCCTTAGGCTGGAGTCATGCCTACTTGTTGAGTTTGAAGAGAGTCTACTCGGGATTTGAGAAATATTTTGGATCTCCCATCACAAGGAAGTAGGGTGCCAGGCGTGAGCTTGGACTTTGAGCCACATGTTCAAGTGAGGAGCATTTGCTCTTTCATTTTTAGGGGGATTAATGATGCCTAAAGGCACACTGAGGGCAATGGGTGTGTAAGGCAAACACTACACCTGAGCTATACCTCCTCTTGTGAGCTCCTGTTTCAAAATAAATCCCTATGGTTGCTACATGGTAGTAGAAATCATTGGCACATAAACTACATCATGGCAAATATACAGGGGAAAAATGCAGTCATTCCCAAGTGTATTTTGTGAATATTAGATAAATTAAGTACCAAAACGTGATGAATGTTTACAGACCTATAACCAATTTTCAATAAAAAATATAGGCATAATTTTGTAAATATACTAGTTCATCCCACAGATGATCTACATAAGAAAGCATATGCCTCAACCAAGTGAAGGCATCTTACGAAAGCTAGAGTAGTTCATTGCCACCTGCTCTGTCAACTTGGCCAATATTGTCAATAACTGAAGGAGAACATTTGGTGTATTCAATAGTGTAGCTTTGCTAAGCAGATAAATGGTTTATAAGAACACAACAAAAATATATACCAATAAGATCTAATAAATATTTTACATAATTAAATAGGAAAATCCATTAGATACTAAGCTAACTACTACAGTGTTAACATTATTAAGCACTTCTTGGAAGGTATTAGCAATGAAAAAATATGTATATGTATGGATACAGGGGCAAACCCTTCTCTCTAATCTGATAGAAATACCAAGATGCTTCAAGAGTCTTTAACAAATAAAGTCCAATATTTGGTAAGATGGATATTTTTGGTTGGTAATGAACTGTGCCACTTACTGCTCTATTGCTGTGAAGAGACATCATGCCCAAGACAATTCTTATGAAAGAAAGCATTCAGGCAGGGGCTTGTTTACAGTTTTAGAGGGTCAGTCCATGGTCGTCATGGAGAGAAGCAGACAGACATGGCACTGGAGCAACAGCTGAGAACTTTGCATCCTGGTCCACATTCAACAGAGATGGGGGGCAGAGGGAGAGGACAGGAAAAGAGGAGGCAGAGAGAGAGAGAGAGAGGAAGAGGGAGAGAAACAGAAACCAGATGTGGATGGGCTTCTGAAGGCTCAAAGCCCATCCCCAGTGGTACACCTCCGCTAACAAGGCCACACCTCTTAATCCTTCCCAAACAATTCCACTCCCTGGTGACTAAGCTTCAAACATGTGACTCTATGACGGCCACACTCATTCAAGCTACCACAGGGACATTTATAAACCAGTAGCATCTTCTTCAATAGCATTAATTACTTAAAACTGTATACCTCATGTAGGGATATTCAGTATGATCTTTATAAATGGGAGAATATAACTATGTTTGAAGAGAAAAACAAAATAAAAATTGTCTGAGTTCAACATATAAATTGAATGTGGTTTTAAAAGAATTCTCAAATGTTCCTTTTTTATTTAAAGGAATATAAAGTATCAGAAGAAAAAAAAATCATTCTCTAAGAATAGTCAAGGATTTTGTAAACATAGTGATAACACTTACCTGCTCAGGTATAGAAATATAATATATAAAAAAACAAAACATAAATCTGTGTGATGTCCCAGAAAAATATACAGAGAAGAGAAGCCTATTTGATTCAGAAAATGACTACAAGTCGCATGCTGAATTACAGTGGGTGGGACAGTTTAAACTCAGAAAGTAAATAGTAGGGGATCTCACAAAATGAACTGATGTGGTAACTAATTTTCTGCAGGAAAATTAAGTCATCATTATGTTCCAAAGAAAAGCACATAGATTAAGAGATTACAGCTAAAGAAGATGAAGGAATATTATGTGGAAGTCTGGGGCAAGGACAATTTTTGAAGAATGAGACTCTCAGAAGGCATATGTGGCTGTTCATGACTTGATGGTATCTAATAGTCATACCTATGAATATGTGCATGAAAAGAAAGATAAAATAGACAAGGAAAAGTATTAAAATTTTGACCTAAGGACTTCATCTCTATAATATGAAACTTACTATCTGAAAAATGTAGTAAAACTTGGACAAAGAATTAAAGAGACAGTCTTCAGACAAGTCAGAAAAATATTTCTATGCTTTTTTTGTTAGAAACAGACACTTCGAAAAGCAGTATGATTCCTGTGTTATAAGACCAAAGCACAGCAAAGACCATCATTGGCAGGGCTGTAACAAAAGTGTATTCTTTTAAAATGCTGATGGAATGTGTTCATTTTCAGAGCGTTATCTATGGGATCTTTTCAAAGAAAAGGTTAGTGTACAGTTGATTCAGCGATATTATTCCTTGTTATCAACCCTATAGAATGAATATACCAAGACCTAAGAGCATATGTAATCGCACTTACTGAAGATTCTAGGATGAGTCTGACTGATCACAGCCAGTGCAGAAATGTGTGCAAACTGAGGTACAGACACCCACCCAGCAGGATATCACGTGGATTTTGTAAGAGAAGGATGGAATGCATGTGTTACCTGGAAAAGGATATCCCCTGAAAGACCATCTGGTATCTAGATGCTACAGAAATCATTACAAACCCTCAAATATTAGCATTTTTTTTTTTTGAGACAAATTCTAATGTAGTTCAGGGCTGGCCTTAATTTTTCTATTTAACTAATGCTAGTCTCATATTTCCTACCCCTCAGCGTCCATTTCCCAGATGCTAGATGATTGGATGAGCCAGCATGACAGGCTATCATCCCATTTAAAATAGCAAACGAGAAAAGGTGACTACGTATGTATGTGTAATTTGTATAAAGCAAGTAAGAATGTGTAGAAAGGTGTGAGAGAAGCCATACCATATATAGAACAAAGGAGGAAGTCTATTTTTAAAATGAGAGAAAAAGGATATGAAATATGAAATAAAGTAAGAATAGTATAAAGCCATCATGGTAATAGGTTTTCTTATTAAAACGAAAATAAATGAAATAGCTTAGCTGTGACCTTGTCATTGCTTCCACACAAAGCTCATCTCCCCGTGAAGAATGGCATCTTCACATTCACGAGTTTCTGTATCAGAGTTGTCAATGGTGTGATGCCCCACCTCCAACACACACCACACACACACACACAACACACCACACACACACACACACACACACACACACACACACACACACACGAGGGCCCACTGTGAACAAGTGGCACAGGGAGCTTGCTAGCAGGAGTGGGACTGTGAAGATATGAGGACGTGCTGTCCATGACTGTCCACATGCAAGGGAGCCTGTCACTGAAAAGACCCTAAGACAGGTCAGAGTAAAGAAGGAAAAAATGGCAATCAGAACGACACTTCCTGAAACACATGAAAACTCTGTGAACTAAGCAGAAGGAAGTCCACCTGGGCTGTCGGATAGCGCGTAGAAAGCGGCTGTCTTGTGCTACTAGACTCAGTAAACTATAATTCCTTCTTGATTCAGAGTGGACCTCACATCACTCACCTGCTAACTAAATCGACAGAAGCCTGAGCAACGTCTGAGGTCTGTGAGTGACAAGCGGAGCTCTAGTCTGAAAGAGCTGGTTTCTATTTAGTGTTCCTCTCCTCTCCTCTTGCCTCTGCCCTGCTCCTCTTAGCTTCAAGTTTTCCTCAGCTGTTGCCCATTTGCCTGGAGGCTTAGTCTTCACCTCTGTCTGGCCGTCGGTGGTGTGTCTACCTACGCTGCAGCCCCGTGGCACAGCTGTCTCTGTGGGTGGGGGTTTAGTACGCTCGCCTTTTGATGGCAGCGAACCCTTCCACAGCCCAAGACATGTGTCTTGTATTAGATTCCCACTAATGCTTGGCTTTCCAAAACTGAAGTGTGATGCATTGCCAAAATATTTCTTCTGTCTTGAAAGGAGCAGCAGTTAGTTATTCAAAAGCTTTCCAAGCTCTGGCTAGGAATAGCTTTTAATTACCGTAAGTTTATATACACAGCACAGCGGGAACAAAAAGAGGGTCTGAAGAAACACAGGCTTTTCTTGGAGTCATTTGAACGGAATGAGAACTGCAGCCAGGTTAGGTTAAACTGAAGTGAAAATTATTTTTTAAATGAACGGAAAAGTCATGCGTGCATCAACAGAAGGTGACGGCCCACGCTGACGAGTGTTAAGGGGCATCTGTTTGCACACCACAAAGATTTGTGTTCTCTTGTCATTATCCTGGTTGTTAGAGTGTCATGCTTTAAGTTGAACTGTCTTTTAAAGTGTGGTCATATAGGGGGCACTCTACATACTGTGCCGGCAGCGGGTTGTCGGAACAAAGTCCTAAGGAACTCAGTGAATGAGTGTGCAACAATGTTAGTCTTGAATACAAACTGTGGGAATAGTTTTGAACCCTGATGAAGACTTTTGCTTTTGGAAGGTGCCACAGAGATTTGTTTAACTGGATATGCATGCAGCTTGTTATTTTTTTATGTAGCATGCTGATTTTTTTTAACTGTCAAAAATTTTAAATTGATTTAAGTAGTATGGGTTTTTTTTTTTGAATAAAGTGTTGATAAATAAATTGGATTCAAATATGACCGCACTCTGCTTCCATTTAGAATTTGACGAGACTGAGTTAGCTGGTGCACTTGCTTACTCTTCTCAGGTTTTAGGTGAGGTATAGTGGAATGTGCAGTCCTGCTCGCTCAGGCTCCCCAACTACAGAGAAACCTGGGGCCCCATCTCAGAAACTCTAGTCAGTAATGGCTTATACATACACACATATTTAAGTACGGATTTGTGCATTAATATTCACAAGTGTGTATGTGTGTGTATGTGTATGTGTGTGTGTGTGTGTGTGTGTGTGTGTGTGTGTGTGTGTGTGTGTTGCTAGGTACAGCTTTAAATGTCAAATTCAAGGCTCAAGTTCATTTATAGTTAAAAACAAAGACATGATATACCTGGAACGGTTGTTTCAAGAATAGCAATGCTCTTTGTGTCTACAAAGAACTTTGCCAGCTAATGTGGCCTACAGGCAGAGCATGCCTTTTGGATGGAGTGTCACTGCCTCCTTCTCTTATACTCAGCATACATATGGCTTATCAAGTTATTTTTTCTTGCAACCTAAGAAAGTATCAGGGAAAAGGTGTTACCAATAAAAATGGAGGAGTATTGTAAGAAGCAATTTGAAACCCACAGAACAAAGGCCTAAGCTGTATGGAGAGAACGTAGCTACATAGAAAACAACGGTACCAAGAATATGTCACTTGTTGGGGGTGGAGGATAGGCTGCTTTGTCCCCATTCATAGATTCATAGATTCCTTTGCAACCAGGCTGGCATCTTGAGAGTTTAATCTGGTGGCTCTAGTCTCGGGTCCGCGACCGTTTGTGTAGACAGGAAATCTCAGCTTCTACTCTTCTGATGTGGAGACGTCAGTACCTGCCCTGTCAATGGTTGGAAGGAAAGGTAAAACTCCTGCAAAGTCACTTTAGGAAAGCAAAATGAAATGGGAATGCCAGTGCCGGTGACATGTGCTGCATAGTTTGCACGTGATCGTGGTTCTTTGAGTGACATTGTATATCAATTAGAAAAGACTTGGTAGTGCCAGGCCCCATAAGGTTCGCTGTCTATGCTGATCCCCTTCAGCTTGAGACTTGCCTGTGTCCTTGTTGGATGCTACTGTGTGGCTGGTCCAGGTCTCTAAGATGCTTCAGGGCTGGGTCACTTGACACCTGTGAAGGGCAATGAACAAGCCCACATTTTTCTTTTTTTTCTTTCAATTTCTCTTATACTCTGCCTTCTGTTACAGTGGAATTCATTTCCTGAGTGTTCCAGAAAGGGGAGAAAAACTGGAAAGGGTGTAAGGCTTGCTCACACTTTCCACTGTAGCCAAGTCATCTTGATTCTGAGTTCTCATTTCTGTCCCATTATATTGGGCAATGTGTCTATGGGTCTATCTCCTGAAATGACTTGTGAGAAAGAACAAGAAGGACAGAAATAAATCCTTCTTATACTTGTTGAATGGATCAGCAAGTCATCCTGACCGTCTTTCTGTCTCAGTCACCAGCCAGTTTGATATTTTGAGATGTCATTCCTACTGCAACAAATCAAAGTTCTTTGTGGGTTTCTTTGACCTTGGACATGGGAGGGAATAAAAGAAGTCAGAAAAATTGTTGTCTATGCATTACTGTAGACTTGTCTGCATTAAAAAATAATAGGCATGTGTTAGAAAGGGGGAAAAGATGAGCTGAATGGGTCTTCTGTAATTTAATCCCATGAAATTTATGACTAGCTAACTGGATTAGATTATTTGAAACAACATCTAAGAACAGCACCATGCCCCAAACCTGCATAAATCCTGACCCCCTTTACCCATTCTTACAGATTCACCTCTTAGACTCTCAGAAACCTCAAAGATTAGTAAAAGAAAGACATAAGTGGCACTCTTAGTTACACAGTGGACAGTGTCAAGCAGTGGTAAGTCATGTACGGCAGATTAAAGGGGTAAGATTATTTTTACAGCTAGGCACTTACTTCATCCTTACTTCTGTTTGGGGCATATAAAAAAAATAAAGGTCAAGTCGTCAATGTGGAACATGAAAGAGTAGGAATAATTTGTACAGAGAGAATCACATTTGTTTCCCACAGGGTCCCCATTATTTCACTACTTAGATGGAGCTGGAAATCAAATTTAATTTGCTTGAGGCCACAGTTAACTGTGGTCAGAGTTCAATTCTGACAGTGAACCCAATGGACAATAGGAAGCGTCTCAACAACACGGTTAAAGTACATCTGGCTTCATTGGTCCTTTCGCTTTGAAGGCGACTTTCAATTTGTTCACTGCTGAAGATAACCTACCCTGTGAGCATTGTCAGGATCGGCCTCTGGAGGAAAGGAAAGAGATCTTCAGTATTTAAACTTTTTCAATGTCTATCCTAATGCCTTGGACAATGCTTGATTCTCTCGAAGCCAGTAGATCTCAGTTTACATGCCTGATGCCCTGGCTGCCTTTTGACCATCCATTTCTAGCTGATAAACCGACTTTCTATTGCTGTGAAACGGACAACAATGACACCTAGTAACGGGTGTGCTCCTCTGTCCATGGTTTGCTGAGTGACAGAAGCAACCTTTATGTATAGGTGAGCTAAGAGACATCTGAACGAATCTCAGACATGCTGTCAATTGATTGGGAGATCTGATCCCAGGGTGATGATGTCAGGTTAAAAAACCAGAGACAAGAGCTGCACAGCCCAGCACCACTTCCTTGAAGGGGCTTCCTAGAGACTGTGTTTGCTGCAGTAGGGTTTAGTTTTATCAGAGTTTTATGATTTTTTTTTAAAACTTCTATTCTATATAAAATTCTGCTGTGCATTAAGTATAAAGATGCCGCACATAAAAGACTCCTTTCTATCACATTGATTTCCATGATGATGAATT
Source organism: Acomys russatus (assembly GCF_903995435.1). Taxonomy (NCBI): domain Eukaryota; kingdom Metazoa; phylum Chordata; class Mammalia; order Rodentia; family Muridae; genus Acomys; species Acomys russatus. The sequence goes on from NC_067162.1 coordinate 8,439,441, forward strand.
TGACGAGCAGACGGAAAAGCCATGTGGGAAGATCTAAGAGGCCATTTGGCAGCACACCCGGGGAATGAAGAGAGAGACACAAGACTTGACTTGTTTTCTAGAAACAGTTGCATAAGAGATTAGGACTACTCCCCCCACCCCAGATTTGCACATACACAGCAAAGGTCACATGTGGTCATTGTTGATGCTGTCTCAGGGGTGTGTGTGTGTGTGTGTGTGTGTGTGTGTGTGTGTGATACCATCAGGGATCCAGGATTCTCTTTACTGACTCACTCCTCTAATTACCCTCATCTCCACTCTTCATTTCCTCCTCCTGCATGGCTGTAAGACAGGTGCTACCCTTCTAGGGCTTTGCGTTTCATCATCTAGCCTATAAAGCAAAAAGGAAAGACTTCATCTGCTCTCTCTCTGCTGGGGAACACATCTCTCCATCCCCTTCTTGAGCCTCATTAGCCAGGACTGAGCCCGTGTGTCTGTCCTTCCCCCTTTGTACTGGGATGTGTGGGGGGAAAAAATGTCAGGTCGGAATGATTCCGGATTAAGCAAGTTACAGCAGGTTTGAAAGAAAGATAAGGGAGGCAGCCTTATAGAAGTGACCTTGGAAAACAAAAGATTTTTCCAAAGAGAAAAATAAAACGAGAATACAGTTCAAGGTAGATTAGAGCCGGGAACATGATGGCACATTGGGACCTAGGGGACGATGTCCAGCTTGGTTACAGACAAGGAGGCATGCTAAGAACGGAGCAGCGAGGCAGACGATAGGTAGCGCAGGTGAAACACAAAGTACGACGGGAGAGACAGGGACAGATTGCCAGAGCTACGGAGATGTCAGGAAAATAAAAAAGACAGGATCTAGTGATTTGTTTTCACCAACCTCTTGTAAAATCCTTAGTTAAGAGGAGCTGAGAAATACAAAGGGTGTGATGAGACCATCAAGGCTGCAGCTGTAACAGAACTGGAAAGACTGAGTGTTAGTGAGCGTATGGAAAGATGTCTCCCGAGCCTGCCTTGATCACATCTGCACGTGCATTCTACATCCCTGGAGCAACCTGGACTGAGTTCCCGTAAATCTTGGGTGTTAGTACGCAATAGGATTCCAGAAGAGAGATCTGGAACCTCTCAGTAAATGTTTTACACCAATTACCCAAGTTTTGCCTTGTAAACTTTAACTTGCAAGCTTTCTTGTGCAACATTATTTATGCTGCAATCCTTTCTTTGGATCACATCTCCAAATGAAAAGTAATAGTATGCGTACCTTGGACCTAGCTCGTGAGAACGCCGAGTGGGAACACTGTTTTCCTTGATACCTTTGGAAACTGGGGGGCAGGGGTGGTGGTATATTTTGGTGCATGAAGGACGTCCTATGGCTTCTTAAGATGCTGTCTACTTACCTCTTACTACTTACTGCATGATCAACACAATTTTGTCTGACTAGCTGACTAGAATAGAATACTAGAAGGGAGGCTATGAAAGAAATGGCCTTCAGCGGTGGGGTAGGGGTTGCTTCCTTGAACCAGCTCAGCAGTCCGGCAGTACGGAGAGCTTCCCCTTTTTATCACAAATCGACTCTTTTTATTTTATGTCGTCAAAAATGTTTACTCGGCTGAGAGCTGCTGAAAAATCCAGATCAGTTACAAATGTGAACGTTAACATGAAAACACGATGTTGCTTTAAGAAGCAGGCCGACATTATCATTAAGCTTGTGTGTTGGGTTTATGTCCAGGCTCCACCTTTGGATTGTGTGCCCAGGGGCCAGTGACTCAGTGTGTCTGGATTTCCATTTACAAATCAGTAAGATGAGGGAGAGTTGGAATCGTTTTGTAAATTTAAAGTAAGATTGTCACTGCAAAGCTTCTCACTGTGTGCCTGACTCCCAGGCGCTGTTCACTGAGAAGTAGTTCCCGCTGCTGCAGGCCCTCATGTTCTATAATTAAGACAATTACTTGCTGCTGTTGTTGTTTTTACTAAGCGGGGCAGGGCAAGTGCTCAGGGACACATGTAGAGGTCAGAGGACAGCTGTGAGGCCTGGTTTTCTCCTTGAGTCATGCATGTTTGAGGTTTTTAAAAAAAAAAGGGGGGGCATCAAAGCTTGTCCACAAGTGTCTTTCCCCTCTGAGCCATCCCACTAGCCTCTCATTCTCCAATCTTCCTTCCTTTACGTCTTAATTCCATAATTAACATTGGAAAGGTTTTTGTTTCATTTTTGTTTGTTTTAACAATAACCAGAGAAGTTTTTTTCTTAATTCAGGAATATGATCAATGATAAGATTTCCTAAATGACTGACTCTTCACCTGGCATGCGTGTGTCCATATTTCACTTGGTTTTTGTTGTTGTTGTTGTTGTTTTCCTAGTTCTCCCTATCTTTCCCAAGCTAGTGTCAAAGTCATGAGTCTAAGTGAGCCTTCCCTAATTTCACCCTCACAAGTGCCCAGCAGCTGGAGGTGCAGGCATGCGCCACCATGCCCAGCTACTTACATTGTAAGTATGCAATCATCAACATACTGACCACCATCATAGTCAAGTTTACACACATTCTGTCCTATCATGTGTCAACTGACAAACAGACGCATGCTGGGACATCGAGCCCTCTGGTGTTCCCAGATGACTTATTGCTCACTGAACTCTGTAATGTCCCAATAGGAGAGAGACGCCTTCAGGTCATCCTCATTTTCTAGATAAGGAGCCCGCCTGAGGCACAAGCAAGGAAAACATGCATCCTGACATCATGAAGCCTTAACCAGAAGTTAAGGTTCAAACAGCTGCTCAGCTTAAGAGCCTGCCCTCTGACCTCCCATCCTCTAGCATGACAATAGCATGCCACGTCAAATGCATCCCACCCAGACCTGTTCTCACTTTCCACACAGGTGTTCTGACTTACATATTTCAACCCTCAATGGGAAGAGGACTAACCATTTCATGAAGATATTTCTCTAAGTATTGAAGATTTACTATCTTAGGGTATCAGAGCCTTACAGAGGTCAAACGTTTCCAGGTGTGGTGGTGCACGCCTTTAATCCCAACACTCAGGGGGCAGAGGCAGGAGGATCACTGTGAGTTTGAGGCTATCCTGGTCTACAAAGTTAGTCCAGGACAGCCAGGGCTACACAGAGAAACCCTGTCTCAAAACAAGCAAACAAACAAATCAAAAAGGTCAAAAGTTGCTCACCTTTAGCTCCATGAAAGGGCACTGATCTGTTAGCCAAGGATGCAAAAATAGAAGTTATGACACACATGGGCCTCACCTCTCCAGTCAGGCTCTTTTCACTGTGCTACACCACACAGAGTCAGACTTTCAAAATAGTAGTTGTCAGAGTCAGCAGCTATTTGGGGCAGAGCCACATTGTGGTGAAGAAAACAGATGCCTCGGTTTCATGTTCGGATGCCCTTGCATGTGTGTTCGCTTGCATGTGTTTATTTGGTAGGTGAGTGCAGAAGGTAAGCTTTTGGTTCCCAGTGTGAAAACTCAAGATAGCAATTGTGAGATTCTGTTTAGTGATATCAAGAGGGGTGGGAGAGCAAATGCATTCAGGGCTGTTGATTGCAGCCCCAGACTGAGATCCTTGCTTCTCCCTGAAGACGGAAAACCCCAGAGCACCATGGGAAGTTCTCATCAACTTCTTTCTTTGTTCTTGAAAACTGTCTCCTTCTGAAGTGCTCATTCCCAGGAAAGGTCCAGCCCCACTGGAAGTACCAGTAAGACTTAGTGAGGGAGGCTTGCCTGGCAATCCCATGTCTCTTAAATTCTCCACCTTTCTCAAAAAATTTCAGTGCAGAATCTATTTTTTTCCAGTGCATAGAATTCTCTTATATAGATCTTATGATTTGGGGCTTCACTGAGTCTGAACTACCTTTTATTATTAGTGCACTTTGTTTTGTTTTCTTTTCTTTTCTTTTATTTTTTGACAGATGAGTCTTTTAATAGAAAAACAAAAACAAAACAAAACAAAACAAACTCAAAAAACCAAAAACAACACATGCAACAGTAGCAACACACATTTCCCCCCAATTCTAGCACTTTCTTTTAAAGGAAGGTTTTACACATAGTGCATGGGGACTAAGGACACTGGTCACTGTGCCTCAGTGTGGCGGGTGGGTGTGTGGCCTCAAAGGAAGCTGCTGTACATGATCTGGGAACTGTTGTAGAGACAGACACCAAGGATTAATAAATAGGTTTGAGTATTGGTCAGGTGTCTTCAATGTTAACCCTTTGATTTCCTAAATGGTACCACTGTTTAAGCTACTATTGTGTTCATTTCTACAACTGGCGTATCACAGAGTTCTGTCCTAAATTTCATAGATGTTGTGATTTGCGGCCAGAAAGAATCTATTGATCCTGATGGAAGGCTTTGTTTTTTTGTTTTTGTTTTTGTTTTTTCCCTCCTGGAAATAATGTCAAGACAAGCTTTCCTAGGGGTGTGATGGGAAGTCCCATCAATTATTTGAGAGGAAGTAAGAATATAAAAACCTAAGAAAAAGAAAAAGCAAAGCAAAGAGGTGCAGCCGGTGTGCAGACCAACGCAGATGACTGCAGACGTAGGCATGCATGTACACTCCAGGTGTCCTATGTCCCCTCCTGTTTCTATTGAACTTTCCCTCACTTCTCCTTCCCTCCTTCTCTCCTTCCCTTCTCTTTGTCACTTCTCTTTCGGGTCCTTTTGCTTTTCTTCCCACGTCCTTCTCTCTCACCGTTGCCTTTGGAGAAGTGTCCAAGAGCTCCAGGCCAGCACACTTGCCTCCTTCCATATGCAGCTCCTGCTACTGCCTCTGTGTCCCTCTGGGGAGGCACCGCTTCTTTACGATATTGTTTTCCCCACTTCCACAGTGTTCTTACAAAGTGTTTTGCAGCAATTTCTATTGAGTGGCTGAGAAACTCTGTTCCTTGTGCGCATCCCTAGCTGGAGGGCATGCCCTAGAAGGGAGCATTTTTTGTGTGTTTTCTTACTCTGTAGCTTCAATGTCCTTCATATTATATGTCTCCTAAAAGAACAAAGAATTTGCTCAGTTGCTTTCTTCAGTAAATGGAGATATTCTATGTAGATTACAGTTGTTACATATATCGAAGGTGGAAAGAAACTATTGTTAATACTTCATAACTAAAGGACTAAGGCTACTAAGAGCAAAAATGTGCACCAAATGATAGAAATGAAAAACTATTACTTGGTTTTCAAGACATTGTATTCGCATTGTAAAAATTATATCTGTCTTGGATTTTATTTCATGTTTTTAGCTGGTAAACAAATAGCATGTTTTCTCTGTTTGCTGTGATGCTTTGAAGTGTCCTCCTATTGCAGAATGTGAAAATAGCAGGTTTGAACTCAGTATTTGAAAACCACAAGAAGTCATTGCTTGATGTCAAACCATTAATTATAACTTTGCTTGATGCTTGGAGTTAGGAGACATGTATAAGAAAATGGTACTCTGGTCTCCTTAGAGTAATGAGGATACTCTCATTTCAGGAAGTTGTATTAGATTCTTAGACAGTTCATTACAAAGGCCACTTGGAAGTCATGTCAGTCAACAGAGAACTTTCATATTTGTGAGTATCCAAAACAGAGCAGGAGTGTAGCACGTGGTAGCCTTTTTATTTGTTTGTTTATTATTTGACCAATAATACTTCCAACCCTCTTTTTCAGAGCTTAGTGTCATTAGCCAAATATTAAATTCATGAGAGAAATCATAATCCTTCTATCTCCCAGAACAGACTAGCCCCAGATTCACAAACTATATACAATGTCATAACAGGGTTGGTTGAGTTCTTCAACCTACTCTAGTGGCAATATGACTCTTCATGACTGATTACTTATTTGTTAGTTTGTGCTTGCAGGCCAGTTTGTGACTAATCTCTAATGTCTATGGCCAATCATCAGGCACCAGAGGGAATTATTTTCCTTCATATCCATTTTTATGTCCTTTCATAAGCACAAATTATCTCCAGAAAATCAAACTCATTATATGCAGTCATGCAGTGGTGCAGTCATGCAGCCCGGGTGCACTAGAATGCTCCCAGGACTCCCAGGAGAATAGTCTGTTTCCCTTCCTGTCAGATAAAGGTGCAGCTAGTGGCTTCTCAGCACATTCCTGTAACATGCTTACGTCATTGTTTCTTCTTCATTATCGGGATTCAGTAAATCAAAGGGAAGGCCAGACTCTGCTCATTTCCCATGGGAGAGAGACTTCACACCTTTCCACTTACAATTGGAAATGCACCCTCTCCCTTGAATAGAGCCATGAAAACAGAAGAAGAAGAAGAAGAAGAAGAAGAAGAAGAAGAAGAAGAAGAAGAAGAAGAAGGAAGAAGAAGGAGGAGGAGGAGGAGGAGGAGGAGGAGGAGGAGGAGAAGAAGAAGAAGAAGAAGAAGAAGAAGAAGAAGAAGAAGAAGAAGAAGAAGAAGAAGAAGAAGCAGCAGCTGAGCATCTCATGGCCTGGGTATATCAATTCCAAAGGATTCAACAATACCACACATGTCAAGAATCATTGAGAAAAATGTGTGTGTAGCAAGGACGGTGGATCAGGAACAATCTCTTGGACTTTCAATTAAAAGCTTTGGCTATTCCATCCTCTGCCTCCAGCCCGCTTTCTCAGAGCTATGGTGAACCAGTTGTTTGAGGTGAAGCTCATCAGGATTCATGAGTCTCAGACCCAGGATTCACTTTCATTTCCCTCCTCCCAAGAGGCTCTAGTGATTCTTTCTCCTTTGAATAGCTCATGTGCTCTATTGTGATTTAAACACTATGTTTTCAAGCTCTCTGTGTTTTCTCCTGTATGTTTTCTGAATCATTAAAGATGTGTAGAGTCTTCTGGTATTTAAATGCCTCCATTAAGCACTCACCAGGTGGCAAAATCATCCTGTAAAAGCAATTATACCTGGAGAAGATTTCAGAGCAGCATGAAAGAGTGTACTCATGTACTCAACCTGAGCCTGGGGAGGCAGAAAGGGTTTCTACTGTTACTCCTTTAACGAGTGGTTAGTGATATGGACTCTTAGTGTCAGGGCATCGATGGCTTGACCAGGGCATCAAACTAGACTTTTCAACATCTTGTTCTGTATTCAGGATTGCGGTTTCGGTGTCAAGATGGGGTTTTGTGACCTCAAACAATTGGTCAAGAGATACCCTTTCACAAGCAAGCCAGGCTTCTTTCCCTTCCAGCACTCAAACCCACTCTCTCCGCATTTCTGTCCCTTGTTCTAGGCTCTGTGAGTTCTGCCCCCAAGACTTTTGCTGTCAAGTTTACATTGGCTGTAGGTGGTGGGAGCCCTTACCAGAGAGTGGAAGGTGAACAAAGGTGGGGGGTTGATCAACCGATCCCTGATTAGTGCCCCTCTCTGGGGATCTAGCTGCTTCCCTCTCCTGCCACAGTTCTGCTTTGTGTTAGTCTCCCTAGTCAAGGCTCACTCTCTCAACAAATCTTTCTGTTAGCCTTGTCCTTTCCCTTCTACCCTGTCCCTAGTGATAGGGTTCCCTGACCACTAGGCTGTAGTCTTCATTGCTTTCCAAACCTTTTCTACATCTCCTGACCCTCCTCTCCTTGATAAATGATCCTTTCCTTTAATCTTTTATTCTTTAATGATTTTTTTGAGTGATAGAACAAGTGGGACTTGTTTGTAGCTTATAAATACACTGGCTTGTTTTGTAGCATCTTGTTGATTATGACACCTACAAGCCTCTACTGCCTTTTAAATATCCTGTTCGTCTTTACCATTTGGGGTTTTGATAAACTCTCTACAGAATACATTCTTCTAGGGTGCTTTAAAGAGTCTGTTGGAGTTATCGGAACACACACCAGTTTCTTTTATTTTCACTGAATTAAGCATGGTGTTAAACTGCACATAAATCACTGTGTGGTGGTTTCCTTACATACACTAACAGTCAAATATATAATTACGTTTCACCTTCTTTCTTACTTCCCAGCTATGTGACTTCGTATAGTTAGTTGTCCTTGTTCTGAAACTTAATCGCAGGAGTTTTACATCAGAGATAGCTGCATCTGGTAATATTTATTTTTAACAACTTGTGGCAACTTTACAGGTGTTATTTTTATGGTGGCGAGAAAACACTTTCAAAAATTATTGCCAGGCTAACGTCATTGTAGGTTCAGTTTATATGACCAAGATGATCATAGGGTCAAATGGAAGTTATCCCAGTAAGGAAAATGATTGATTATTTTGGAATGCATTAAACCACTGAAAATTGTAACATTTTTAAAAAAATCATGATATATGATCAAGAATGGTGTTTTGTGGTTTTATGCCTTGCTGAAATTTGGCTGCTTTTACAGGGAACATGCTTTATAATCAGCGGCTGTGTGAAATGACTAATGTTGCGAATACACATTGCATTTAATTGATATGGCTCATGCTTGAAATAGAGCTTCTTGTAATGTCAAGTGTGACCCTCTCCAGATCCTTCAATGGATGCTGCCCACATCCAAGACCAAAAGCAGGAATCTACAAAGGGCAGGTGCCACCAAAAGAAAGGCTGTGGACTCGGGTTTTCTTCGTGTTTCGCACCTAGTGCTGACGGGCTGTTTTCGCTGCAGTAAATCATCTCTGTGGAGAGGCATAAATAACACTCTTCCTTCCCTGCTAATGCCTGTCCTTCTTCCCCTGTGGGCTCTGTTGATTTTTGCATCCGTGTCTGTCCAGCATAGTGAGAAGGCTTGGCTCAGTGGGAAAGAAACATGAAATGGGTTTCGTTTTCACCAGTTCTTGCTCCCCTGTTGTGTTATGTCAAATTCTCCTTCCCAGCTGGGTAACAGATCCCTTAGCAACGTCCTAGGAAAGTTAGACAACTTTCAAGTCATTTTTTCCCCCACACAACTCACATTCTGTCTAGTTGAAAACACGAGCATGATTTATTGTACAGAAATTTCAACACTCTAGGAAAATCTTGAGTTCTTTGTGTTCTGAGGAGATGGTGGCTTAGCCATCTTACCTACTTCTTCCTCTTCAGAGGAAGGTTTGTTGGCTGGCCTTTGGACATTTTCTTCCTTTTCTTTTCCTTCTATGGGGAAATGGGGGAGTAAGCAAAGGGGCCAAGCAAGAGCAGCTATCTTTTGCATCACTGGGAGTGTGGCATCTTGGGTGGGGGGATGCTGTTAATAGCATGGCTGTCTGTCCTGGCAACAGTTAAGGACTTGGGAGAGGGCTTGCAGGGTAGGAGCTTCCTTTCCATAATCATCTGGACCAAATCCTATGATGACAATTTTAGAGTTTTGTTATAGGAACTCCTCACTTGTCCGGAGTCCACTGCTGTGAGGTTACATTGAGACAGGTCCCATCCTTGCTAGATGCCCACCTTTCTGACTGATGCATCACTGGAGAACCAGCTGCAGTGCTGAGGTCATCACTGCACTCTGCCATCTGTCTTCTTTTCAGTTTGCTGTTTCATCCTAGATGAATACTAGGCAGATCAGGAAAACACTGCATGAATGGAAACGAGGAAGCTGCTAGCATGTCTGGATCCATTAGATGGTCTCTCGGAATCTTCTTACTTAGCCTGTTGGACAAGGGGTGCGTTTGCCTCCCGTTAGGGTGATAATTTATGACAAGAATGTAAGACTTTGGTGATTTCTTCCATGTCTTCTTTTCAATGTCTTTCCAGTTAAGTAAGGGGACTTGGCAGTCTACTGTGACTTTAAGTCCACTTCAGATGCCTGAGGAGGCTAGCCAGATAACTAGCCCATTAGCTTGCAGTTCTGTTTAGAATACAAGGCATTATTGTTGTTGTTGTTTTTTTTTTTTTTTTTTTCTGTTCTTAGTGTGAGTGTCCAATCTTCTCAAATTTAAAGTTCATTTCCCTGTTACCCCACATTTGGATGGGCAGAAGTATCAGAGAAATATGTTAGACATCTGGCACCTTCATTCGTTCTGTTACCCAGCTCACTAGAAGGAGCCCAACAGTGAAAGTAGAGACTTCAGTTCTGTGTGATGGCTGCCTGAGCTCAGCTACTCATGTCACCTCTACCCTTCCCTGTCCCACATCTGCCTTTCCCTGGCTTGTCTCAGCACACACAGATGAAGCCACCTGCTCACATTTCTCTTCAGGGGAAGCTAGAAGACAAATGAGATGACATTCCAAAACCATTGGAAGGAATGTGAACAGGCAGTAAACTTTAAAAAAAAACCCACCCAGATCTAGCCAATGGGCAGAACATTCTCCACAGTTGAGTGGAGAGTGGGATATGACTTTCTCATGTACTCTGGTGCCCCACATTTGACCATGTCCCCTGGAGGGGGAGACCTGGTGGCACTCAGAGGATGGACAGCAGGTTACCAAGAAGAGACTTGATACCCTATGAGCATATACAGGGGGAGGAGGTCCCCCTCAGTCACAGTCATAAAGGAGGGGAATAAGGGGGAAATGGGAGGGAGGGAAGAATGGGAAGATACAAGGGATGGGATAACCATTGAGATGTAACAAGAATAAATTAATAAAAAAAATTAAAAAAAAAAAAGACTCACTGAAGTCTTTGAAGCCTTTGTTCTATTTCTCTTGAGTACAAACATTCTCTTGTTTCTTTAAAGCAAGCAGTACCATCCTGTGCTTTGTGTGTATTGCCATGTCTAAAAACATAAGACACTACTCAACCCTCAGAGGACCTGGGAGAGTCAAATAACTCAAAGAGTAAGAGAAATCTGTGAGCCGTGAGACATTTTGAAACACAAATGAGCAATATCTGCATGAATGCATATTATAGTTTGTTAGTCAGCTTTACAGTGCTGTGACAAAACACTTGGGGCTGTTAAATTGTAAAGCAGAACCTTTAGCTCATAGTTTTGGAAGTTCAAAATTAGTGTCCCCATTCTTTTGGGATTCTGGTAAAAGCAATGAGTAGCAGTGTCAGGCAAATATGGAATGGGTCTGTTTGGAGATGAACCTGGAAGCAAAGAAATTCCCAGATTCAACAAGCCTTTCAACAACATACCTTCATTATTCTAAGTGTATCATGTAAGGCCACAATTCTCTAGAGTTCTACAGGCTCTTAATGTCACCACTCTGGGTGCCAAAATTTAATTTATAGGCCTTTAGTGGGCATTCAGCAGCCAAACCATAGCATAAACAAAAAATCGAATTCTGTATAATGTATATTCTTGTAGATTCCTCTTTGCATTTATACATACACATGCCTATTACTGTGTTAATTGGGTTTTCCATCTAGGGGAACAACACTTTATATTTCTTAAAGTGACTTGAGCACATGAAATAGTCAATGCAGTGGGACTCTGAAAATGTGAAATGCCATGCACACACACTTGGAAATGCTTGTGTTACTAGATTCTCAGAGGGAATTAAAATTTGTTTATAAGCTCCAGTATTTTCTGAACCTTGCCTCTTGTAATGACATGGAAGCCATAGTGAGGAGAAAGTCATTTTAAGTAAGGAAGAACTGCAAGAACCCAGACTTTCAGAGAAAAATTCCTTCCTTGTTTTGCAAATTCCGTAAACCACATGGTCTCCAGCCCTTCCATTTTAAAATGTTCTGTTGAACCCAAAGCTATGACCACACCTTTACAGTGAATGACTTCTCTTTCTTACCTTTCTGGATTATATAAGTTATGGACACGCAATTTTATAATAAATTTAGTTGACAGCATTTGCTAAGAGCGTCATATCTTATGCTGCTGCCTCTCTTCCACCTCCATGGTGAACTTTTTTTAAGTTGCTCACGTTAGAACATAATTACTCCCTTAAACTTTTCTCTTTTAATTTATATGTAATGTGGTGGCAGTAGCGGTGGCTGGTGTGTGTGTGTGTGTGTGTACATAAGTGTGTGTGCACTTGTTCTTGCCATATCATGCCTGTGTAGATCAAAGCACACTTTGTGGGTGTCTATTTTCTTTTTTGTACCACGTGGCTTTGGGAGACCAAAGAAGCATCATCAGCCTTGCCAGCCAGTGCCACACCCCACGGAGCCATTCTGCCAGCCCAGAGCACAATTATTGTTATTCCGTGGACCAAACTGCTGAAGGCGGTGAACACACAGGGATGCTACTTGTATCTTTTATATTCAGTAAGCTGTTCCAGGTTCCTCACTTGCAACCCGAGCTTCTGGAAGCACCTTCTAGATTACCGCTCTGAGGTGCAGCTCACTCCACTGTTCACTCGTCTTTCCACCTTCATCTAAGTAGTGCTGGGTGCTACCATTCTAAACATCAGTTATAGTGCTTTCCCGGTACTCAACAATAAGGATTTCTTTCTCCTTTGAACTCTTGTGGCATCTGTGTCATGCTTGTGACACCCATAATGATTGTGTATGACCATGCATTTTCCCTTGCACTGGTCTTCATAATTCTTAAGGGCGTGAGCCCTGTTGTAGTTACCGTTAATTACTCTGACATCATCAACATTTAGGCCTTAAACAAGATAAGTGTGTCACAAATGCCCATTGATGTAATGGACTTATGTAATTTACGATGTTTAGTTCTTAAATAAAACAAATGATTTAATTCTTTCTTATCCACCACAAGTATTTATCTAGTACCACTGCTGTGAGAGGTGACAATGACCAACTATAAATAAGACATAAATGGTGATTATAGAACTTTCAGAGGAGTCAAGAGACACAAACAAAACTACAGAAACATAATTACAGCTTGCAATCAATGTTACCAAGGACAGAATTCTATGACATCAGAGGCAGTAGGGAACCTAATTTTATAGGATGGCCATGAAATTTCTCTGATAGCTAACTGGAAACTTAAAAAAAAAAAGCCCCTCAATTACAGAGAGCCTCTTACATGTCACAGGTGCCACACTCAAGTAGTGAACCTTGACTATAAGACTTTAAGAAAAGCTGGGAAAATCGCCAGTCCAGACAAACCTGGAGTTATTCCATTAAAGAACATATGCCAAGTTGATATGGGGTAGGCAAATAACAGTGCCTGCCACACTTAACAAAACTGAGTCAGATCACATTAGAGACTGTGCCAGGCTTGTAGACTGCACCAGCCCACTTAGGATCTTAGCAATATTTTCCCTCTTCTCAGACTCTGGAAGACGATGAGTGGCTTTAGATATGTAAAAGACATAACAATCCTATTTGTATGTTTTGTTTGTTGCCTGCACGTATGTATGAGTTCCATGAATATGCGTAGTCCCATTGAAGGCCAAAAGAGGACACCAATAACTCTTAATCTTAGTGGTTGTGAGCTGAATCCATATCCTCTGCCAAAGCAGCAAGTGCTTTTGACTGCTCAGACATCTCCTTGATCCCTCAAGCCACACTTTTGCACTTTTAAATGATTGTGCCATCTGCTCTATGGGGTAGGAGAGTATGGCAGTGTGGGCCCCTCAGTATGTTGGCAGTGTCATGACAAGCAAGGTGGTGTGACTTTAGATATACTTAAAGACAGACTTAGCAGACACTTAAGAGAGTAGTTGACACAATGAGACAGCTTGATGCTGAGCAAAACGAGCAGGCACATGCTAACTAGAGGACCCACAGAGCAGGAAGGTAGCTGTAGACTATAAATATTTGCCCTTGGTGAACACCTCAACAAGGAAGATGCTGATACAGATTCTTACTCACTTTGTAAGATTCCTTTCAAATGTTATCTAAAATTATGTTCTCTCTTCCTGCAGTATGTAGGTCTTTGACCTGAATCCCGTGGGATTAGGAGAATTAACATAGACGCTATCCTGTCCACAGAATGACCTAAATTCTTTGTGGTCTAGAGAAGGATTTTAGCATTAATTATGTCTAGTGTATCATAACCACATTTGACTTTCAATATGAAATAGTCCCAAGGAATGTGAATCTCTCAGATGAACTTTCAGAGTAGATTCTTGTGAATTTCCCTGGCTTAAAAGCGTTTGCTTTTTTATGGTGAAGATTTTGAAACCCCTTGACCATGACCTCCCTCTACCTGGTAAACTGACAGAATGGTTTTAGATGACCAGCTGCTTCTAAAGAATTAAACGATACTGAAAATCATAAGTGAGCAAGTTTTATAGCTTGACCCTTCTTTTAGTCCTGCTGGGTTGGGTCCCCATCCACCCCTGTACACAATAGGTTCTGGCTTTTTTTTTTCATAATTTCTACCTGTGTATACATTATTTTTATAGGAATACTGTCACAGAGACAGAATTCACATAGATGATGCCAGGACTGAGAACTCATGGTCTGTACTGGGGTCTACTTGGTGTTTAAAATGACCTGTAATAATGCTCTGCTTGGTGTTCTTTAAAAGCTTCTCTTACACACAACATTTAGTGCAGAAGCAAACAAGACTCAAGGCTCCAATATAATTGTCAGGCTTTATGTTCTTTCTACAATCAGTATTGTATAATAATAGTAACTATCACTTTGCCATTTTTTTTTCTAAATGGGCACAAAAACCAAACTTAGAGAAAAGTGGGATGAAAGTTCAGTCTAACCCCAGAATCTTTGACATGAAAAAGAATTTCTTAAAAAAAAAAAAAAAAAAGAAAAGAAAAAGAATTTCTTGCTGAGATGGGTTATTTTAAGTCAACAACTTACTGAAGTGGATTACAGGACTCTGAGATCCCAAGAGCCTTGAAAAACATCAAGTTAAAAGAAAATGAAGTTTTTAACCAGTGTAAGCACAAACTATGTATGACATTTACATTCATGTCTTAATGTCATTTGTTGATAGTGACATCAGTCAACATGAAAGCTGTTTGATATTATTTTCGGACTATATAAAATGTGTACCTTGGGGGTCAAATTTAAGAGCTTTGTTTTTCCTCTGGTGCAACCATTTATAACAGACAATGGAATTTGAACCCTGAAAGTGGGAGGAATCCCAAATTACACAAAGCAAACATGCCGAGACCGGGAGACCTGCTCTAGCCGTGCTGAGTCTAGGACAAACTTGGGTTAGCCATAGTACGGAGGAACCGCTGCCAACTGCTCAGCTTATAATCGTATTCCCTTCTTTTTCTTATCATGCTCTTGATAACAAACAGTGTGAGGGTGAATACTATGATATTATGATACTAGTTCCTGATTTTTACAAAAGAGGGACCTGGTCCTGGTACCATTCAGTGAGAAAACCAAGGGTGCATGGTTAGGTTCCATAAGCCAATGGTTCCCTTGGTGCCTTCCTCCAAAACCTAATTTTCACCAGTGTTCTTTACTCTTTCTTGAAGAAATGTCAGAAAGACTTTTGAAGCTATAATACCAGTGTTGTTTCTAAGTACAGTGGATGATATGTGCATGGGCGAGGGGGTGACAAGCCAGCCACTGGCCATCATATAAAATCCCTGCACAGGCTAGATTTCTTTTATAATGGTTTCTGAACTGATTTTTTTCCAATTCCAGCCAGAATGACCATTGCAGGAAAAAGGTCAGGGCGGCCATTAGACATGGGTGTTATCTGGAAAGACAAGATTACTTCCTAAATTGATTGTTACAGCAAATGAGGGCTTTCAAGTGGCCATGAAGCTGCCCTCTGAGCATTGATCATGGAGACATAGAGACTTTGCTACCGGGCCTCTATCTGAAGCACAGATGCCCAGCCTGGCCATAAGGTGTCCATCTGGTTCTCATATTTTGGAGTGCAGAATCCCAGTGCCCAGCATGGTTTTCAATTCTGGCTATGTTAGAGTGACCTGGAGGTTCTCAAAGGCATTATTTGATCTTTCCTTCTTGATATTTTTATCTGGAAATAACATGAATATGGAAAGGGTAAAAAAAAAAAAAACAAACCCTCACTAACAAATTCTATCAGGCAACCTAATTTTGAGAATTCTTACTTCGGAAAGAGTGACTGGGTACATGTTCACACCACATAGCTGCGTTAAAAGCTGGAGAATTTTCAGTCTATTGAGATTTCACTGATTGTGCTTCTTGGTGTGGTTGGGTTGCTCAGTGATGCAGCCGTGGGCAAGTCTCCTTTTACAGTCTGCGAGTAACTTCTTCTCTTCACATCAATATCTTTTATACATATTGCATTTGAACTCTGCCGGGATGTCACTTAAAAGTGGCATGCATGCATTTAAAGCAGGACTTCAGGATTTATAAATATTATTCAGATAAATACAAAGTATAACTGTATTGACTTCAGCCTTCCAGAATTTCATTACAAAATATTTTGTATTAGTATAAAATTATGGGCAATTTAAATGTCTGTTATGATGGGATAGATATTTATATTGTGGGTTTCTGACTTTATGAGACCTTTATATACTATGGTTCTTAATTCCCTGTCTTTAGTATGGCCTTTCCTTTGCTCTAGAACCTTTTCAAATTCCATGCAATCCTGTTTGTCCTTTTCCATAGCTCGAAGTGTTCCCCGATGTTTTCTCCTAACAAGTTTTGATATTTACCATTTTACCTCAGCATTTGCCTTCTTCTCCTAAGGACATACACTTCTCTTTCTTTCTCTCTTTTTCCTTCCTTTCTTCCTTGTCTCTTCTTTTATTTTTTTCTTTCTTAAAATGTCTAACTAGGCTTGTAAGTCTTGCCTGCTTAGCCTGGCTCCTCTCCTTGCCACAGCCATATGACGGGAGTGTTTCAGATGTCTTCATTAAAACTGTAGATAGTCTCCCTTAGCTGCAACCCCTAGCTTCCGAGCCTGGAACTTCTATTGTCCAGTCACTTTTCTTTTTCCTAGGGTACTAAGTGTGGCTGGGGAGAATTGTAACACCAGTGTCCCCGGCCCTCACCTCAGCCACTCCCTTCACACTGTCTACTGCATTTTGCCTCAGAACTTGCCACTGTCCCAATGCAAAAATCAAGAGGTCGCCATGCTTACTGGGTGACCCCCAACCAAGCCTTTTATTATTGTCCAGCAGCTGGCGACTAGACAGTAGATGACTATGAGGCTGTCCAGGTTTCCATCACACTATCAAACCTTATATAAACTTTCCATTTTCCCATTTTCAGTCAGCCCCTCTCAGAGCACAGTGAGTCACTCACACATCACCCTGGAGGCATGACCTGTCCATTGGTCTCTGGATGTTTTCCTCATGGTGTTGGTCTTTTGTGTACTCATGTTATTTACTGTAGCGGATAACTACCTAGGAGTCTCCTTCCTGGCCACTCATTTCCTCTGCACACAAACATGTCTCTGTGGCCAGCATAAGCTTCCTCAAAAGACTTCATTTGTTTTCTTCCATTGCTGCTACAGTTGTTTTCTAGTGCCTTCCAAAACAAGGTAGATTCTTTTTCTGTTCCCTCCGCCTCTTTCTCCTCCCCGACCCCTTCCTCTCTTTTCTGACTTAATTTTTGAGTTTCCTTTTAAGACAGGTTCTCACAGCCTGGCTGACCTCACATTTGCATCCCCACTTCTGAATTTCGGGGACTACGTGCATGTATCACCTCACACAGTTCTAAATTCTTTCTCACTGGGCTGGTACCTACACTCCTAGTAGTGTTCTTTTAGATTTACATTTACACAGAAGCCTGTTTTTTTTGTTTTTTGTTTTTTTTTTTTAATTTTCTTTGTTTCCTAACTCCACCCAATGCCTTTTGAAAATCTAGAATGTTGCCTTCTGCTTTTAACTTGGAACATTAGATCCACATTTAAACGTGTAGTGCAAATATCACTATCTTTGTGCTTGTAGATGAATTATTTTATGTTGTGTGTATAAATACTTTGTCTACATGTGTGTCTGTGCACCACCTGTGTACCCTATTCCACAGAGACCAGAAGAGGGAATTGGGCTCCCTGGAATGGAGTTACAGATGGTTGTGAGCCATCATCTGAGGGCTGGGAATCGAACCCAGGTACTCGGGAAGAGCAGCTAGTGCTCCTAACTGCATAGCTATCTCTCCAGCACCTTTATGCATTGTTGATAGCCCTTAATAAAAAATACCTTTCTCCTTTGAACATAGTGCATGATCTGAGCCCTTTGTCCAGCTGTAGGTTATAGTATGCAAAAGAAAAGACTGTCCAATAATTTGACATTGTGATGACCTTTACAAAGTGTGTCCTGTCACATTCATAGCCATACCAGGACACACGGGTTCATAGTTTAGGCCACAATTTGGACATGCCTGCTAGCTATTAGCTATTCGAAGTGTCCTATTTTTTTCTCTTACAAATCTGACATTTTCTCAAAAGATAGTTATATAGGGTCATAGATTTGCAGGTCTATCAGCATCTCACAGAGTATGTGGTAGTCACAAAAATAGACGCTTCATATTGAATTCCATCGCCCATTTCTCTTGAGGTGAAGGAAGGACTCAGCAGGGTGAGGAGGGATCAAGGCGAGCCTTGTATACTGTAGGGTCACTCCCCTTGAAGTTAATTGGCCTATTGCTGGGGAATCAAAGCCAGGACTTCATCAGCCTCCCGCTCTGATAAGCTGAACTGCTTCTCAAGGTTCTTTGATTAAACACCAGCTGCTTTGAATGTGCCCAAAGCCAGTAACTTCTGAATCGCTTCTGTGCTGTTATGTAACAATTATATGCACAAATGTAATTGCTTCCTGTTGCTGAGAAGGTCATGATTTTTCGTAGTTGATAAGGATATGTGTCTAATAAATAAAATGGCAAGATACACCTTAGTTCTGGTGAAACGGTCTCGCCCCTACTTCCCTCACCATTGTTAAGGTGTGAGGATATGCTGAGCCCCGTGCATGACATATGCCAGCACAGCATTGCCATGGCTCCATGCTAAATAATTACTCCGAGCAATGAGGCCACGGCCTCTGGTTTCTCCTCTGTCCATAAGTACAAACTGTTGAAAGCAAAGGGGTCTACATCACACCCCTCACCCAGCCTCCCAGATCCTAACTTTCGTGTGTATGTGTTTTGTCAGATGTGCTGGGAAACTCTTTAAAGCTTCTTTTATAAAGGAGTGGGGTCTAATTTTCCACCTTGTAAATCCGTTCTCCCCTGTCATGTGCCATGAGGGGAAGGATGCAGCAGTGACCCAGGATGTCTTATGCTCCTCTAATTTAAGAGACACTCTCGGTTTCACCTTTGCCCTCTGGAAAGACTGCCATCATCACATGAGAGGCTCAGATCAAAGCCTGCTAAAGGAGCGAGTCCCAGATGTCACAGCAAATGCAACACCATCTTGGCTGAGGGTCCAGGCATATGAATGAGCTATCTTAGGACGTCAGGCTTCAGCGTAGCCAGCAGCTCATCCAAACCTATGAATGAGCCAGGCGCTGCAAATATAACTGCTTCGTCAGTTCACAACGACAGGAGGAACAACAGACATCATTAAACTAGTAGGTAACCAGGGGCAGTAGGTAAGGCGCTGGCCTCCAGTCCTGATAAACTGAATTCCAGCCCAAGGATCCCCATGCCTTACAAGAACCAACCCCTACGGGTTGTCCTCTGACCTCCACATGTACCCCATGGTATGCCTGTACACATACAAACAAACAAACAAACAAACAAATAACCAAATGCCTTGAAAGAGTCTATAGACAGATAACTGGCCTGGAAATCTTATTTTAAGCATATGTTAAACAGAACCCATAATCATGTGGCCTGAAATGGATTTCCCATATACCATATGGAAAATGACATGATGGCACCTAAGATCAGCCTAAAATAAAGATCATTTTAATGAAGGCGCTCTTGTTACAGTGCCCTAATTTGAAGTTTTAAGGCAACGGGCCAAGTGCAATTTAAGGTTTTCTGGTCCTATCTTCCATAATTCCAGCTCACTCTTGTTCAGATAAAGACTTTAGAAGATTTGGAATTTATGACTCTGATACTCCCCTCTGTTGTTTAACTGTGATCTGGCCAGCTTATTCCTCAAGGATCCTAAATACAGGAAAGACATAAAGTAGAGGACTAGAGAACATACAGGGACCTTAATTTGATCATATATATCTGTGTGTGTGTGTGTGTGTGTGTGTGTGTGTGTGTGTGTGTGGTGAGTTTAAAAGTTGGTGTGCTGCAATCCCAGTGGTGGGAAGATGGAGACAGGCAGAACTGTCAGTCTACCCTGTCAACCTCCAGGGAAGTAAGAAACCCTGGGATGTGACTTCTCCTGAGGAATAATGTATCGTGCTGTCCTCTGACCTGCATATGCACATAAATGTATGTATGTGCGCACGTGCGTGTGTGTGTGTGTGTGTGTGTGTGTGTGTGTGTGTGCGCGCGCACACACACACACACACACACACACACACACAAAATACAAAATAAATAAATAAATAAATAGTAATTCCATATGTGCAGGAGGGGACAAGGAATCCCATATGCTTCTTATTGGTGAAAACCCTGTTCCTCTTTTTGAAAGGATGGGCTGTGCCATCCAAACATGTGCCTAATTGCCACATAGTCATAGAAGCCATGCAGCTGGCTCCGCCAGGACAGAGGTTTATGCAAGGTGTGTGTGCAGTCTGAATTGGTAGGTGTTAAGAATCAGTGTGCACGTTTGCTGAGCCCACGTCCCATGGCTCCGCGGAGGCGTGTGGCACACGGTACACAATATGCTTCATTACATTTAGCAGATGTGACTCTGCTGGTGAGATTTCTATTTAGGTGGTTTGGGGCTCCTCTGTGTCAGATTTTCTGCTTCTGAAAAATCATACGCACCTTTCTTAGGTTTTTAGATGCTTCCTGTGTGGTATAATTTTTATTCTGTGACCTTTGGTATGATACGCCAATTAAATCACACAGTAGAGAAATGGCTTAAACTGCCAGGACTTATTGAACACAATTTCATTTGGAAAGAAATTCCATTGAGAATAAATTGTTGCAAATAAACATGCACAAAGTTTTGCAGTTAGGCGCACATTAGATAGCATCTAGTAAGGAGGGTGGGATTTTGAAAGTAAAGGAATGCACTCAAAGTCACAAAAATAGTTAATGGTGTTCTATAAAGTTTATAACTCATCTCTGTAATATCATATACTATCAGAAAAAGAACTAGAAGTAGTGTGTTTCAATATCGTGGCCAGTTCACCAGAAAAGCCCTAAGTATCTTCGCGGGAGGCAGGAGAGGCGGGAGGGGGAGAACGGCGGGGCGGGGCGTTGCTGATTAGGTATGGTTGTTACACGGAAGGAAAGGAGGTTGTGAGCCATAGTTGCTGTACTGACCTCTGGATTCTTCTAAAAGCCCCAGTCCTGCAAACACAGTCCCTACAGTGTCATCGCGTCTGACCAGTCAGGTTGACCCCTCACAGGAAGACTGAGTTTCTTTTTTTTTTTTTTTTTCCTGACCTGTCCTTCAGGAACTGTGAGGAGAAGAGCACGGAGCTCCCCCTAGAGGCTGACACACACTCTTGCAGATTAAAGACTATTTTCAACCTTGACAATTTGCTTCTAAATGTGCTAGTGTGATTTCTATTTAATCCCCTCATAAATTTTGAAGGACAGAGTTAGAATATTCATAATTGCAAAGATGCAGATTTTTATTGTATTTAACATAATTGTATTTGGTGTGTGTGTGTGTGTGTGTGTGTGTGTGCGCACATGTGAGTTTGTGGAACACAGAGGTCAATGTCTGGTGTCTTTGTTGAGTTTTGAGAGTCTTTCATGAGCCTGAAGTACATTGACTCTGGTCTCTCAAATGAGCTGCAGTAATATGCCTGTCTTAACCCCCTCCCCTGGATAATAGTCATGAATCACCACACAGGCCTTATTACATATATCCCGAGAAGCCAACCTTAGATGCCTGTGCTTCTGCCTCACATATCTTGCCAAGCAAGTCATCTCCCCTGACTGCACTCTTAACTCATGTGTGTTCTTGGGTAGAACTCTGAGCATTAGTGACTCAAAGTGGAGTGATAAAGTTTAATTATCTGAGTGATGGGAACACATCATCCTATGGATTTCTCAGAAAATGCCTTCATAACTCAGTAGGCTGCTTGTCAGCAAAAGCTTCCATGGATAACTGAGCCCATGACTGCTCTGAGAAAGCACTTCCTGCAGGAGATTGCATGCACCGATACACAGAGACGCTTTGGAAGCTGCCATTTGCGACTCGTTTTCCCGACAATAAATTCTGATGATATTGGGGATATAAAAACCAGTTTTCACTTGCAGAGGCATCTCATTGACAACAAACAGACAGAGAGGCACAAATGTTTGTTTGGTTTTGTTCTTTGAATCTTACTTGATTTCTGATCGTTGTATGCCATGAGCTCCTGAAAGGAGTTAAGTCTGATCTCATTTAAGTAGGATAGAGATTTCCCCTCTTATTGGGGCAAGTAAGATGGCTCAACCTGCAAATGCACTTGCCACTAAGGCCAACAGCCCAAGTTCAGTCCGTAGCATCTACATGGTGGAAGAAAAGAGAGACCTCCCATAATTTGTCCTCTGACCTTCATATATGGACCATGGCACAAGCATCCATCCCACATCCACATACATACATATATGAACTAACTAAATGCTAGGAAATAGATTTGTTCAATTCTTGATCAGTCCTAGATATATGGTTGGGGAAAATCTATAGTATAGTATATACATATATGAATATATGCATGTATAAGACGTTAAAATAAAAATTTATATTCATAGCATGCAAAACATGTCTTGACATATTTATAAAGTATAAACAATATAAATATAGTTGCAACTTTTTCTCCTGTTTCAGTTCTGATATTGTGGAAAGAAGGGATAAGGCTGGTGCCTCCAGTTTTCACTGTCTTTTGTTGTCTTCACTTCACCAGTTGCCGGAGGCCACCGGGAAGTGTTTATGAC
This sequence comes from Acomys russatus, assembly GCF_903995435.1. Taxonomy (NCBI): domain Eukaryota; kingdom Metazoa; phylum Chordata; class Mammalia; order Rodentia; family Muridae; genus Acomys; species Acomys russatus. The sequence continues at coordinate 8,462,026 of NC_067162.1, forward strand.
ACTTTCTTCAGCTTGATTAAGCTCTGGCCAGTGCCTCCCATTGTGCTATGCAGGATTTCCTGTAATTTATAGGCACAACAAAGCAGCCTCTAGAAGCCCAGTCACTGAGCAGATGAGAAGAAAGGGAAACCGGCTACTTGGCCAGCCAGCCAGTGTAAGGACACTCCTCTCCGGAGAAGTGTCCTGGGCACTCCATTGGGAAATAGAGCCTACACGGTCTTTTACCAGTCTCTTCCATCACCTGTGTGCACGTTTCGGAGTGCCTGGCAGTGCAGGGGCTGGAGAGAAGAGACATTTCACCGAGCATTTTGCTTTTGTAGTTTTAAAGGCAACAATGACCACATAGGACAGTTCCCAACAAGCTCACATATTGTGAGGCGCCTCTGCGTTGCTGAGTAGACACCCCAAGCCATTGTCAGGGATGATTGCAACTGGAGCATCTTGATGTGAAAACTAGCTGTGGGTTTTGCACAATACAGAAGCTCTGCTTTAAATATCCATCTTTTTTTTTTTTTTTTTCCTGCCTGTCTCCCATATTCTATGTACAGGGTTTGATCGACAGCATAAATATAAAATACTTTGCTCACTTTATAGGTGCAAGGAATTCCTGCCGCAGTTTCGCTGGCATTGGAATTTGAATGCTGGGTTCGAGTCCCAGGATTTCTTTTTACCCACCAAAAAGTTAGCAAGATGTTAACTACGTGAAGTGAGGATGGTGGCAATGACTCTGTCTCAGAGAGTCTGGCAATTCCTCAGGGCCCAGTCAGAAGAAAACCCACACAACCTATTTGAATATGGTATATAAGGGATCATTTAAGAGTCTGGAAGCTTCTGTGACCCTAGACAGTGCCAAAAGAGTCCTCTAAATTGTCACATTTCCCAGGCAGCATGAGGCAGCTTCCTCCTCTAGATCTAGGGAGACAACAGGAGACACTCATTACTGTGAACACGTGGGCTTTCGAAGGGAATGACCAGTGGAGGTGGTATTAGCTGACACCCAATGAGAGTGGGCAGTAGGGCCTGGTAGCAAGGACTCCAGAGAGGGAGCAGGGCAGGCTGGGCCCGGGTGGCCCTTCATGTTTTGGAATAGTGCTGGAAATATTGCCAGGTAGTCCCAGAAACACTGCAGGGAGGACAGCCAATAGGGTGAGGCAGGGAGAGAGAGAGAGAGAGAGAGAGAGAGAGAGAGAGAGAGAGAGAGAGAGAGAGAGAGACAGACAGACAGACAGACAGACAGACAGACAGACACAGAGAGAGAGACAGACAGAGACAGAGACAGAGAGAGACAAACAGAGAGACAGACAGAGAGACAGAGACAGAGACAAGGACAGAGACAGAACATCCTTCAGTCCTTATAGAAGAGTCCCCAAAAACCTATGGGAGAACCAGCTGCTGTGACAGTAGACATTTGACCTGGGGAGTCCCGTCTCAGGCACTTCTTTGCAAAGCAAAATACAAACAACCCGGACCTGGAGCTTGTCTGCAAAATGCTTTGCAACAAGAAATACAAGTTTAATTTTGCAAAGTTAAAGCATAATTTCGTAAGCGCTAACATTCTGGATCATCTACATCTTGAAAAAAATGACAGTGGGGAAAAAAAATGACAATGGGATCGGTAGTCTTCAACAGCGTCAGTGCTGTCAGACAGGTTCCAAACAGCAGGGAACTTAATCAATGTTTACATCGCATGAGGTCTTCTCATGGCTGAGGCCCAATGGTTTGTGAGTAGCGAGCTTATTCTGCTATTATAAAGTAAAGTTAGGAATGTTAATGAGGGTGTAACACTTATGCAAAACATGTCTTAGCACCAGATCAATGGAGTGATTCCTATATTCCCTCCCCATGTACATGTTTCTTCAAAGACATTTTATCTTTACCAAATGTTTTCAGAAACCAATGATGTGGTAAAGGAGCCTGTTGTGCTTCATACTTTTAGAGAAAAGCTCTTTTGTCTCTGTCAGAGACAGGAAAATTGGGCCCGAGACTGCCAGTCTATATCATGTTGTCTTTCATGGTTTTTGTTGACTGACAGTCTGTTGACTTTTCCTCCCTCAGAGGCTCATGCGGGGCTAAGTTGCTGTGGGAAAATAGATCTGGGTTCCTAACAGTCTTGCTTGCAGAGAGAGAGAGAAGAGAGAGAGAAGAGAGATTGAGAGAAAGAGATTAAGAGAGAAGAGAGAGGGAGGGAAGGAGAGACTGAGGCACAGAGGAGAGAGAACGACAGACTGCAAAAATAGCATTCCTTTTACATTCCTTTTACACTGGCTTTCCTTTTCCTCTGTTTGGGAAAAGATTCTGGAATCTTCCTCCATCTCACGCGCCAGTCAGTTTTCCTCTCTGGGACTCTCTTCACTACAGAGTGACCTGTCTTTAGTGATGTCAGAGTTTCTGTCCAAATAAAGACATGCGGCTGATAACTGTCTCGGAGTTAATTTATTTAAACCCAGATTGTAAAGACGTGGCTATCACCATGACGATGTTGGCTACTAGACAGCGTATGCAGCAAAAGCTAATAAACAGACAAATGCAGCAGGAGTCTGGCAGAGGAACAACACATCTTTCTTGCCGAAAGGGAAAGAGTTGTAAAAAGCCTAGAAAACTCACAGCTGCTCCCCTCCCTGGTGCTGGCAAGGCTGAGCACTAAATACCAGCTTCTTCAGCAGCTCTTCCTTCAGCTTGCTGCATCCAGCAGGCTGGGAGTGCTCCAGCCCCTCTGAGCACCAACGGAGCCGGGGCCGGGGGGGGGGGGGGTTCCGGGGGGGGAGTGGCTCTGCCTTGGAGGAGGCCCTCAGAGAAGCGGACCCTGGGGGCGCCTTTGCTCTGGTGACCCTGCCATGGCTTCATGGGGAACTGATTTTCCTATAGATTCCTTTTGGGCATCACTGCCCTGAGTTGGGCGACTGACTTCTGGTCTGCAAACCGGAAGCATTACTACTTAATTTAGCCCATCAACAAACTTCTGTTCAAAAGAGTAAATTGTTCTTTATGCCCGAGATTTACACTCGTCAATTGTACGGACAGGGCCACGGATCACTGGGAAAACGTTCATCTCTTCTACCCAGGAATCTGGGTTTGATCCCATCACGGCAAAAAGAAATAAGAAAGAGAAGGCTATTCCAAAAGCCTGCCACACACTGACTCGAAGCTTCCCCTTGATAAGTTTCTGCTGGTGATGCATGCAAGCCTGATTTTAACTCCTAATAGACTTTCTCCTGTAACGTAAAATACTCCGGAAACATTTATTTTTCTCCAGTGAGACCTGATGTTGGAACATGTTTATGCTGAATGCTTTGAGTTGATTAAGTAGGCGAATATTGCCGCATTATTTTCACCCGCTGCCATGATAATTAATAGTGACATAACTGACTTAGGGTTCATGAATATACAGGCTTTCTGGCAAACTCTTGGGAAAGCAGGAGTCGGGCGGGTCTCAACCCACTGCTGTATCAGAAGCAAAGGCTTCAAGATGGAAAAATATTACTCCCATGGTGGAGCTGAGATTATCTTCACTTTTCACGGTCTTTTGCAGTCATGTGGTTATGTCTTTTGTTTCATAATTACAGGGCAGCAGTTAGAGTTATGGCGTTCTGACATTCTGTTGAGCTTCTCACAGCCTTGCTTCTCTGTGGCTTCCACGTCACATTAGGGAATGAAATCACAGACTTCCTCCTGGGCTAATTTACCCAATAGGCAGCCCAGGTTTGAATTCTCCATCTCTCTCGCTGTGCTTTCCGTCTGTCCGTGGTGTGGAGACGGCCTGTCTGTAATCTGTGTCTCATCTGAATCTGTCTCTATCTCCATCAGCATGTGTCCCTAACGAGAGCTTTGCTCCATGTTTATTGGACAGCAGAGAGAACATCACATGGGAAAGAAATGAGGGACGCTTTACAGAAATCTTTAACAGTTAATTTACCAAGGAATTAAGTTATTTACTTCAGTTGACCCCAAAGAACTCAGCACTGCAAACAAATTTTTCAAGCAGTATTCAGTCTGTTTCCAGAATTTATGGTGGATATTTGTTGTATAAGGTCACTTTTGCCCTGTCTGCTGTTTTCAATTAATTATTGCCACAACACACACACACACACACACACACACACACACACACACACACACACACACACAATTCCCTGGATCAGAGGCATGGAAGAGTACATAACTTAAGGCTAAAACTAGGTATTAGCTTAGGTTGTAAAAACTGATTACAAAGGGGAATCCAAGGTGAGTAAGTTGTTCCATTGGTCTCTTAATGTAGGTTAAACAAACAACACTAGGCAGTGGAATAGCAGTCCTAAGTCTTAAGTCATCTAAAGGTGTATTATTAACTCTGGCTGTGAGATCTAGGAAAACTTACAGTCTCTTAGGACCCAAGAGATGTTTTCATAAAAACTTATCACCACACTGTCTCCTCTTTTATTTCCTTCAAGGCATTAATACATTATTGTGACTTGTAATGAGAATATTGAACCTCAAACTAGGACTTGGAACCATGTTTCCTCTACCTTTTCTGTGAGATAATCCCATTTTTATGAATCACCCTTGTCAGAAAGAGAGCTAAATTTAGGAGAAAATATTCACCTGCCTCAATGTCTCGTAGTCTCAGAACGCTTTGCACTTCCATGCCAGTTGTCTATGTCCACAACACTGAGAAGGTGCTGCAAAATTCCATGCATAACTTATTTGCTTGGACATTTTCATTAACGGATCATTTTAATAATGCTTTACTGAAATTTACTATGTTTAATTTTAACTTTCTCAAGTTGACAGCTAAATGAAAATAACAGCATCTTTGTTAGTGTATATAAAAGCAAGAAAGTTAATTTTGTTAGATACTTCCCTATCCCGGGAAAATACTCCAATAAATATTTAATTGGCTTTCTCCCGTCTTTATTTTGTGTGTTAGACAACCTTCTGCCACTATGACAAAAACCCTAAAAGCAACTAGCTTAAAAAGAGAAAAGGTTTTCTTTGGCTTGAGTTTTCATTGACTTTCAGTCCAGTCCATGGTGTATTGGTTCAGTTGCTCTTTGGCCTGTAGTGATTGGACATGTCATGGTTGAGGACATGCTAGAACACACATGTACAACTCACGGTGCCTGGGATTCAAGAATGAAGACAAGAAGATAAGCCTGTCATAATGCTATTTGAGGACACTACCTCAGTGTCCCGAGACTTATTGGTAGGCCACATACTGACTGGTTCCACCACCTTTCAAAGAGCAAAGCTGAGGGCCACACCTTTTCCACGTGGGTCTTTGGAGGACAGTGCAGATTCAAATTACATCAGCTGTAATGTCGTATTTCACTCCATAATAACGGTTTGGGTTTCTTTCTCAGAGCACATCATCATCATCATCATCATCATCAAATGTTCTGAATATATCTAGTACTTTCATCTAAAAACTGAAATCATACATGTTCTGGTTTTTTTACAACTCTCATATTGTGTTTACTAAGCAGAAAGTTGAAGAATTTTCATTCCAAAAGACAAGAACATGGCATATATTTGATACATATTTGTGAATATGTGTTAAATTTGAAATTTAAGGAACACTAGTTTTGAAATGGCTCCCATTTGATTTGTTCCATCAAAAAGAAACTACTATTTACCATAGAAGTTTATAATGGAATGGCATCATGTGATGGAGTCACCACATGACAGGACCCATTATGACTCCACCTCTTTTTATCATATTGAAGATTGATTTGGTTATCAAGGCTCTTTCAGACTATACATTAGCTTATAGACTGTTTTTTTTTTTTTTCAATATTTCAACAAAGGAGGACTGGGTTTCATGATCACAAAGCGAAATGGAAAATTAAAGATATTGCCGATTTCCAAGTAAGCCTGGCATCTACTGAAACCCAGATGAGCTGTGAAATTGAGCCTGGCCAATGGGAGAATAAATGGCTCCCGATGACCCCCCCCCCAAGCCATTTCAAATTCAGAGGTCTCCAATTAATGGAACTTGTTGTCCTCTTGGATTGTCCTAATTTAGCACTGAAGCTCCTCGGTCTTACCACTCTAGGACTTAAAATGTGGGCTCTGATTTCAGCCAAATAGTGATGAAGATAGCAGGGCCTCGGCTTGCTTGGGGTTTCCCTAATGTGTCTTATTTTGCTGAGCTGTGAGAGCAGAAAGCATATTTAGGAAGATACATTTTGTTTGGACACATCCAAAGTCTGTCTTTTACCATCTTGAAAACAATAGTCTTCTCTCTTCCTGGCTTCAATCCACAGATCTTAATTACTGTTATTCATCCAGATACAATTTCTCACCTCCTCTTTATGTGGCTTCTAGTTTGTTTTATGAGAGTATTTTTGTTGTTGTTGTTTTATCCTCTCCACGTCATGGGTATAAAAGTTTTGTGGTCTCATTCAGCTCCTATTATTTCATGGCATTTGTATTTGAAAATATTTTTGCATTTCAATTCTATCCATATGATTTCTCATTCCCACAAATCTCCTTAGGTTTTGGGGTAGCGGAAGGCAAGAGTGAGAGAGATGCAAAGAGAAACGGAGGCAAGCTAATGGCTATTTTAGAGTGTTCCTGTGGGTTTAATAATCAGGACGTCTGTGGGCAGACTCTCCTGAAGGGGATAAGGAGGCAGGGCTGATGCTTAGGTCGCAAACTTCTAGGCCATGGAGATCACATCTATGTAAATTAAGTGCCCAGCTCAGCACATCTTTGGCAATGATGACATGCAGCGAGTTAGACATCCTGTTCCTGTTGTGGTGACTATATTTTCATGGCTTCCTGAGAAGGATGGATAGCTGTTTGCCTGTGCCAGTAAACTGAGGACAGCAGTTGAGATGAGAAAGTTTGTGCGAATTATCACAACCCCATAATGGAAAAATAAGGTTCTGGGAGTCATTTCCCAGAGGTTGCTTGCTAAGTTAGCTGTACGCTGTAAGAAGGGAAATACCGAGGGATGCAGGCAAGTGGACAGCTGTTGCTCCTAGTGTCTGTGGAGTGTCATACATCTCTTTGCTTTGGTATTCAGCTCTTTTAATAATTTTAAAATAATTAAAATGTAGGTAACTACTGTTTTGTTTGGAATTTGTTATTGTTCTATTGGGAATCTAAATGATTTGGTTATCTACCTTTGTTTAGTGAGTGTGTGTGTGTGTGTGTGTGTGTGTGTGTGTGTGTGTGTGTGTGTCTCATAGCCATTCTCGATCTGTCTGGAACTCCTAGCTACTTAAGAAGTCTTTGCAGAAGAAGGGAATAACAGATTACTATTCCTGTGGCTGTTCCCCTTTAGCTACAAGAGAGGAACTATTTTATAAATTATGAATAAAATCCATTTATAATCATTATTAGAAAAGATAGGCAAAGTCTGCTGACTACTAAGTGGCGATATCTTGAAAGCACAGAAGTGCCATTGCTAATAAATGCTGCTAAATTCAGTTTATGAATTAGCAGCAGTCACATCCAATGGGCTAAGGTCCAGAAATGCTATATTAATATTAATGGTAACATTAGGTTGCATTTACATGGTGTCTTATTATTTTTCAAGGTGTGCTCAGACTATATTTGCTTCCGAGCCTCCCTTCCCTCAGGAAAAAAAGAATGAAGGACATTATTCCTTCCTGTTTGTAGATCAAAGGGTCAAACCATTAAATAGTCTGGCCAAATTTATAAGCAGTTAGTGGCTGAGCTATCAAAAATAGCAAATTGTTAAACTTTGTTAGCATTCTAGTTGATGAGAAAGTATATAAATCAGAGTGTAGGGTAAATAAAAATGGGCATAAAAGGCATTTTGGGCGATTTAGAGTTCTTGATCATTTCTCTGTCAGATTTGCCAGCACCTTCCGCCTGTAGAATTCATTATTAAAAACATAGGCAAAACTCCAATGCCCAAGACTAGTGAAAGGCCAATTTGTATTAGTTTTATTTATTATAAACTTTCAGGATTTTTATTTTTATAAAAGCTTTTACAGGTATGGAGATTTATGTGAACTCAGAAGCAACTGATAGTCTTATTATCCATGAGATAATGTCCTGCTCCTGTCTCTTCCTCCACCTCTACAACATCAGTATCTTCATCAGCATAAAACAGGGTGGGCTATGGAGTCTAGTCAGCTATTGAGATCCCCGTACCTCAACAGGCAGCAACAGGCAGCTCTTGTTCACCTGGCTCTATTACAAAGTGTCCTCTGGGTTCCAGAGTGACAAACCACCAGGACAACATCAGCTGTGATGGTGACAATATGCAAATGTCCTCTTCCTGTCTACACTGAAAGTGTACAAGGGAAATCCTTCCTATTCTCAACCATGATCCTAGTAACGGAATTGAGGCACGGGCAACGCTTTTTACAGCTTTAGGTAAAATATTCTAATTGTACTTGACATTCTTTAAGACACAAACCATTCTTTGTTTTGCTTTATTATTTTTTTTTTCTACTAGTAAAAGGGGATTTTACAAAAATTTTATGGTCAGAATTCACTTATAAAAATGTTTTATAGAACCTTTGGAATGAGACCAGTATCTATTCTAGCTCTAAAAACATCCACATAAGTAATATCCCATTCTGTATTGGTGCTTGCTTTTTATTGGTAATTAAAATGATTTGGAATCAAAATGAGAGTAATAAATAAAGCTCACTTTCAGAAAGTTAGGCTGAAAGCAAGCCAGCTCAGATGGCTGTTAAGGAAAATGAGGTCTTTTGCAGTGGGATTTCTCTGTACCAAATGGATGAAGTCTATCTTGAAAATTTTTTAATGTGTTTTGAAATTGCTTTGTTTTAAATATTTCTCTATAAAGCTTAAATTTATCCTCTTGTACAAATATGGAACAATTTTTACATTTTTGGCAGAAGAGGTGATTGTGTTCCAAACGTGGCTTGAGCTATTGTAAGCTTGAAATAGATTTCTCCTTCGTCACCATAAGGAGTTACTAAGGGAAACTGTGCCTCGGAGGCTTGCAAGGACAAGGAGCATGCCTTAAGGCAGGTTCCCCTGATTTTCAATTTTATTTTGGACTGTTTGAAGAGTCAAATATAATACAGTTAAGTTAGTCAAGTTCTTGATTATCAGAATATTTTTTATTAAATATTTTTATTTTTACATATACATTTATATTATTACACATATATGCAATAAACTACCTACAGCAAGAAGAACAATGAAACAATTGTGAATTATCTAAATGTTACATTGTTAGTATTTTGGCTATTTGTATTTGGCAGCCTTGAAGAAAACATCTTTCCTATCATGGTGCATCTAAAATTCTGAATGTAAATTGACATCTATCATATCTCATCATTATCAATTTAAAACATCTACAAAGACCTAAAAACATCTTAACCCCTGCACAACTGAGCTTAATTGTAAAACTAAACTATCTGGTCTTGAACCCCATCAGAGACTTGAGAAGGAATAAAACTTAAGCGGGTTAGCAGCTTCCAAAGTAAAAAAAAAAAAATGCTTATTTTCATCATCACTATTAACCTTAGCTGAGTTCACATCTTCCTAAGGCGATTGAATATACTCTTCTGAAATTTAATTATCTCACATCAGTGCAGTAGAAATGTCACCACCAATGAGTGAGCTTCCTCTCAGAACCAGGTCCTGGCATGTGTGTCTTGAAATCACCAAGGCACTCGGGGCCCAAGGCTCATCAAGGCAATTCAAACATTTCTATTTCACATGTAAAGGAACCGAGGACAGAGAAATGTATAGTAACTCAAATATAGCAGATTACCACCGCACATATTTGCTGTCTCCTAGTTCCTCGAGGTCCAGACCTATTGAGTTCTCTGTCCATGATCTCAGAAGCTGGAGTCAAAATACTGTGCACATTTATCCTTGTCTTGGAACCCAGCTGGGCAAGAACCTGTTTTTGTTTGTTTGTTTGTTTTCTGTGTTTTGTTTTTTGTTTGTTTTTTACTTTACTTTGTTTTGGGTAGTCCTATTGTAGACAGAATTTTAGTGTCTTATGGCTGTATGAAAACCTCAGCTTTTGCTACCTTTCACCTTGAGGGCATCTCAGATGTTGGAGAATACTTGCAGTTTCTGGCAATCTGAGCACCCCCAAGCCTGGGAAGACAGCCTCTAGGCCCATTCTGCTAAATTTGAATCCTAAGCTCCATAAAGATGACATCCTTCACAGGTTCCATAGAGTAGGATCATTGAAAGAGTCACACCCCATCACTTTGTTGTATCCTAGCTTAGAAGCAAGCTATGAGCCTTGTCCACACTCAAGGCAAAGCAATTAATTGGACAAAGGACATTGAGGATTTGAGAGGATGTAGGGGTCCTACCTCGGCCACTAAATAGATTAATCATAGCCACACAGATCAAATTACAGCTGAATTTGACTGAATTAAGCATTCTTGCAAGTTGCAGTTTGAAAACAAGATATCCCTTATAGACTCATGTGTTTGGATAATTGGTCCCCAGCTGGCATCACTGTTTCAGGAAGGCTGTAGAAGTGTAGGAGGTGGGGCCTTGCTGGAGGAAATGGGTAATTGAGAAGCAGGCATTCAGGTTTCGTAGTACAGGACCATATTTTCTTTCTTTGCTTCAGGGCTGTTTGACACAGTATAACCAGCAACCTTCCCCGGCACCCCACTTTTGCTGCCATGCTTTCTAACTTGTGTTGCATCCCACAAGTTGTAAACCATTACAAATGTTCCCTCTCTTACATTGCCTTTGGAATTTTGTTACTGAGTAACGGATACAATGCATTAAACACTGTATTCTCCTATCTCTATGGAAGACAAGTAAGTCCAGGGCAACTACATACAGCTATTATCTGCACATGTTGTGACAGGCTTTTTAAAAACAGAGCTTCAGTGATAAAACTTCCATAGGTAAGTTTTTCAATCTAAATTATCCCATAAAATAAGATATGCATGTTTTGCATCACATCCTTTGTTTAAAACTATAAACATGAAGCTGAGTGTAGGACATCAAGTAGCACTGACAAAAAGAGACTCGCACTTTTGCTAATCTATAAAGTGTTAAATGTCACTGAAGGAGTGGGCAAGGTAGCTTTTCTATCAAATATGTGTATGCAAATAATTCATTGTCAGGTACCATAGAGTTTGTAATACTTTTCTGTTTAAAAAAAATTATATATATATATATATATATATATATATATATATATATATATATATAATATATATATATATATATATATAGCTTACTTTCTACCATTGAAATCAGCAGTGAATAGTGGTGGTTTAAGTTCTTGGGGCGCAGGGCTCCAAGCAGGAGGGTTCAGTTGTCTGGTTCTGTCTCAGAAACAAGACCGACAAAACAGAAGAGCCAAGCTTTAATCCAGATGGCATCTAATGGCCCATTAGCAAAAGGTCACATGTGGCTTTACGTCTGCATTTAAGGGGTCTTCAGATTGCCTGCTACTTAGCCATGTGACCTGCTCCATGTAGAGCAGGACAAAGCCGGAGGTACCCCCACAAACCATGATGCTCAGGGGGATGGTGGCCGGCTCTCATTTCTCCATTTCTCTTTCCATTAGCAGCAGCAGCCGTGCGTTGGGAGCAAGAGGACCTGAGGCTGATCCCTCCTCACCTGTCACATGACAGTTAGGCCACCTTTTCTATAAGGGTCTAGGGAGGAAAGCACCCTACAACTCTACCCTGTGCAGACACCCTGCATAATTCCAACTGGTCACTTTAGTTAACAGGTGCTATCGATTGTTCCTAAAGTATTAAATGCATCTTACCATAGAGGCATTTCTCCTTGTGGTCCATAAACGATGAAGCTTGCCCATAAGAAAAGCATCCCACATCTGAGAAATTGTATTTCCTATAGCATCCTCACGTGCCTTTATTCACATTTCTAATAATAATTTTACTTTCTGAATTTAATAGCTGCCTCTCAGTTTTGTGTGAGCTACTAAATGTGTGTGTGTGTGGGGGGGGGGAGTGTTCATTTTTAATACTCAAAGCCTGAGAAAATAAGGAGGTGATATGATGTGGAGTGTGTCATTGATGAACATGCATCAAAAGTACCTGCCTCATCATTTTCAGACAAAGGGAGGAAAGAAAAAACAATAAGGGAGAAAATTTGTGAATTCAGGTCATAGCTAGCATCCACTGGCTCATGGAATAAAATGCACTACAGTAATGTTTCATTTCGAAGTGTGGTGGTGACTATTGATGAGCTAACAAGAGGATCTGAGGGACTGTACCAAGACTATGCCTTCCTCACCCCACAGCTTGAAGTCCAGCTGGCACTCACTCAAAGCCTCTGCTCTACAAGTCATCCAGGTAGAGACCACCTGTCCTTCCAGAGAGATGGGTAGCTCTGCGTTCATTATCTCATACATCTCCAAAGCTGAACAGAATGAGTGTGCTTCTTGATCAGGCATCCTCTGAGCTCCTCAGAAAATAACACAGATGCCTCTCCGTGCTTTATCGATGAGCCCGAGGGAGCAGCTCCCATGGTACCTTAACCCTTTGCTTTGGTTCTCTTCTACACACGTGCATGGCTCTTAAATCGGTATCAGTCAGGGTCCCAAAAGGAAACAGTCTATTGCCCACCCACAACTGACAAGAAAAGAAAATTGAACAGTTTCCAGAACAGGTCAACACCTGAAAGGTTCATAGGATTGTGAGCAGCCATGCAAGTCCTGTTGCAGGTGTGATGGCTGAAGATATTTAACAGTTATGGCTGTGAGTCTGTGTGTTAGAAAATTATTTACACGTGGTCCTCAGACCCATGTAAAATAATTTAATAACAGCAGGTTATCTTTATTCCAATGCAATCAGTACAATGAAACGAATCAAACATCCACCGAGAATAATAGGGATGGAACACGACATACAGTCACAGAAAAAATAAACATCTGGCAATGAAAAGAAACCTCAGGTGGATGGAATGATGTGAGTAACTTTCAAAAGAGGTATGAACAAGGAAGATATATAGTATGCATGTGCTTTTTCTGGGTATACAAATGAGTAGCAAACACCAGCACCAGCTTTGTGATACAACTCTAAGGAAAAGACAAGAAGGCCCTGCATAGGACAGCGACTGTCTCTGTGGCAAAGGCAGGGCTCACATGGGAAATGACTCACACAGGCTGCTGGACAAACTGTATATTCCCCGCCCCCCCCCCCAGGTAGCAGTTTCACTGTCTTGATAATTTGGGTATGGTCATTAAATTTAATCTAAGCCATTATGCAGTTTTCTGTCCCATCAATATACATCAAACAAACACTCAAAAGTCAGTTGATTCTCCCATTCTGTAGTTTCACTATTTTTTTCCCGTCTTCCAAGGGCTTTAGTGGCAGCAAACAGCATATGTAGCAGATTTCACTTTAGTATTTGAGAATTTAGAACATCAGACACTTAACAGGACAGGTGAACAGGTCAGAATCCATTTGACTCACAGCAGTGTTTCTTCTGGTTCATAGGAAGCAAATTTCTCAGGAATGGAAGCAGTAAATTCTAAGGAGTAAAGCCTATAGTTACTGTTAATGACTAAACTACAAAGGGTATGCTCCTTGACAGAGAATGGTTGAGTAGTCAGTGCACAGTAGGACTGCAAGATGGCTCGGTGAGTAAAGGAAGTAGCAGGATCGGTGGCCTGAGTTCAGTGGCCAGAACCTGTGGAGAGCATTCAAGGTAGAAGGAAAAAAGCAGTTCCACAAATATGTGAACTCAGTGCAAACACACAACATACACACACACACATACGTGCACACACATAGACATACACAAACAAACATGCACAGATACACAAAAACATACATTCAAACACCACATATACAAGCACACATATACACACATATAGGCAAACACACACACATAGATAAAAGATACACTCACAAATGCACACAGCACACACACATACATACTCAAACATATACATACACAAAGAAGACATGTACAGGCACATCATATACACAACATACAGACATACACATGTAAACACATACATACATACACAAAAACATACATTCACAAGCACACACACCATACATACATATGCATTCAAACATACCCACATACACACACACACACACACACACACACACACACACACACACACACCATGCAGTAACAGAAGTTAGGGAAAAAAGTAAGCTTTGGCCCCCACAAATGTTAGGTATCTGTTCATTAGATTCTTTTCATTCTTACTTTTTTCACTACTTAATACAGATAACAGGAATCATAAAGATGTTCCCATGGAATTGGTCAAATGCCTTTCTTTTTATAACTTCTCCTGCTGCTTTGGGAATTTGCAGATCCTCTGAAAGACTTATTCTTTTTTCCTACATTCTTTCCCAGGAAGCAGCAGGCAGAGCACTAGCTGGCTGAATTGTAAGAACTATTCTTGGGAGACATTACAAGGCAAAATTCTAAGTGGGCATCAGCATCAGTTTGTGCCTGCTAGATGTATAAATGACCTTAAATTCTTCTAGTCAGTATTTAAAAACATGTCACTAAGGAAATGGAAAGGCAGTCTACACATTGAAAAATATTTGTGTTTGTGTATGTGCATGTATGCATTAACAGGGGGTTAATAGGCAAAATATGTCAGAAATATGTAAAAGAAAACTCACAACTTAATTGTGAAAGCCAGACAAAACAATCTCATCTAGAAATGGACAAAGGATGCTGGTAACACGGCTCAGAGTGTGAAAGAGCTCGCTGACTGAGTTCAGAGGTGAAGACGCATATTTTGGAAGCAACCAACTCCCAAATTATTCTTTGACTTCTACACAGATGCTCCTGCATGTGGACACACACACACACATACACACACACACACACACACACACACACACACACACACTGTATACATGGATGTGCACATACATAAATAAAATTTTTAAGGTAAAAGACTCAAATAGACATCTCTGCCAGGATGAAGGCCAACAGATACAGGAACAGGTGGTCAACTTCACTAATTATAAGAGCATGTACATGAAAATCAGATCATTTCTTACCTGTAGGAATGTTTTTTATTGAAAAGACAAGAGACAGCAAATGTTGCTGAGGATATGGGGACAGAAACACAGCCACACCATTGCTGGGAGGAATATAAGTTTGATTCATTGTGGAAAACAATATGGAAGTTCTTCAAAACAGTACAGATGAGATTTCCATGTGGACCAGTAGTCCCACTTGGGAGCATATGCTGGAGGAAGTAATATCAGAGTTGCAATGAGGTATCTGCACTCATATTCACCAGAGCATGAAACATGGTAGCCAAAGTATGGGAAGAATTTGTATAATATAATATAATGGATAATTAAAAACTAAATTGTTTCACACATATAATGAACATTTATTATTGAGAAGAAAATCATGTCATGTCCAACAACACATAGAAACCTGACGAGCTTTCTGCTCATATACTAAACCAGGCAGAAGCAGACCGGATGATATCTGTGGTCTATGAGATCTCAAAGCATCAAATTCACAGGGGCAGGCTGGAGAATTAGCATAGCAGCCATCACTGCCAGGGGAAGGAGAGGTCAGAGGCACAATGGTCAGCTCTAACAACCTTGGGAGAGTCTCAAGTGCCGCGTGGCAAACGTAACTAGAGCTTCTAGGCTGCATTTGAACTTATCAGGGGAGCAGATCTCAGATGTCCGTGAAGAGATCTATCCAGGTGGTGACAAAAGGGAAAATTGGTCATCCGTATAAACACAAGATGATGCAATCAACTTCTACAGTGGACTTTTCTTCCTTTTTTCATACTTATGAGAACCTTACTGTGATGGAACAAAATGAATACTTTTAACTTGTATATAAATAACTTGAATATGAAATATATCTTAACTAAATATTCTGTTATTTTGCCATCTTCCTGACTTCCACAAAACGGATAAGATAGGAAGGAGCAATCCATTGGTTTGGCAAACTCCTCCATTTTAAATGAATGGGTCTTTGCTTCGGTGCTTCTCAGTCTTTAATGTACTCAGGGATTACCTGACTATCCTGTGCCACAGAGCATAATAATCAAACCAACATAGGCCCAAAGGAGTCTGCATTCCTAAGAACTTCCCAGGTGATTCCAGGACTGTCACTCACAGACCCCACTTGTAGTAGTGCTGATTGACAGATGTGTGACACTCGCTAACCAGATCAGGCATCCTTGGTGTGGCCCTGCTCCGCCCCTGCGCTCGGGATGCACACGGATGGCTTCATTCACACTATCAGACCTTACATTTCTCAGGTTACACCTGGCTTTAAAAGGTACTAAACGGAAAAAAAGGAGTAAAAAAAAAATGCATTGCGTATAGGCACAAATTTGCCACTAACTGAGAAGAGAAAAGTTGCTTGGTTGTGATCCTTCTGTGGTCTTGTCTAGGCCCAAACCCTATTTACTTGTGAGAATCCATCTATTTGCTCTTTGAACTGTCGAGCTCTTTTTCAGGTTTTCATATCAAACCATGTCCTGTTTTTTTTTTTTTTTTTTCTCCTTCTTTACCAGATTGATGATGTTCCTCTTTTGTAAGCATGGATGCTAATTTCCCTAAGTTTATTGACAATCAGTCCAGCTGGTTTTAAAATGATCATTTAATATGTTTTCTATTCTATTGTTCATTTCATGAACATTGCTCTGTCCCGTGAAGGCTGCTCATTTAACCATGCTTACCAAGTCTGTTCTAAATGTTTACTGACACCGTGTCTGCTTTTTTTTTAAAGGAAAAAAGGGTCTCATTATGGGTTATACATTTTCTTCCTCTATTATCGATAAAATCATCTGATGTAACAAATGCAAGTTTTGGTTTTTCTTTGTTATGTAAAACAAAACAAGCCCCACAAAGCTTGGGTGGGACTAATTATACTAAAGTAAACCAGCTTCCTAGATTTTACCTTTCCTTCTAGCGGTGACATTATCAGGATCATCAACATTTTAAAAAAGAAAAAGCAAAAAGAATCCTCTGCTTAATTAGGGAAACATTTTAAAATTCCTTAATGGGAGATTTTTCTATTTGCTTTGACTCTCACCTAGAAACCACAAACCATTTATGGACTGGCAGTGTCTGGGTATTTTTTCCCTTGTTTTTTGGGACCTTGAGTGAGATTACTTTTCTAAACACGGGTATAAAATGTGAACTGTGGCCTGCAAAACTCACAATTATACACTCCAAAGATAAAAAATTTTGAAGCATCCAGCACTCACTGCCAGGGCTCTTAACACTGACCCTGGGGCCCAGATATGTCATGAGACCAGTTCAGTTCTCGCAAGCCAGACTCTTGGAGAGAGTGTGTGTGTCTCTTTCCCATGACCAAAGTTTCCATTGGTTTTAAAAGAATTCTTCAATTAGGAATCTGATTGAGCAGATAGTGCTGGGTTCATCTTAGCTCGGCATCTGGGCTCTACTGAGCCCTAATTTAATTAAAATGATTGGTTTTGAGGACATGATCTTATCTTGTGACACATAAGATGAAAGGATTATACGTTAAAATGTGGCTGTGTGCTAATTTCTCCTTGTAAAAGCCTGTGGTAGCTGCAGCCCATCTCATTACATGCTAGAATGGCAATGGCTAGGCTTCACAGACATCCCCACCACTGGACCACACAGATCCTATAATAGAACCTGCTTGTAAGAGCCTGGGAGAGCTGACCACACACCTATCTGCCAACCCTGTAGCTGGTATCTCAAGTCAATAGTATGGTATCTCTAGTTGAGAGGTTTATGCCACAGATAGATAACAGATAGCTCATAACATTCTACCCCTAGCTTCTGGGAGTCAACAGTTAAACATTTACTGCATGACAGTGTTCTTAAAATAAAAACAAAAAATAAAAACAAAAGCTATGCTCCTTGGGAAAGCTGTCTCTCCCTTTCCCAGAGCGACCCATTTCCAGTAACTCTGTGACTTAGAGTGAGGTGGTGTGTCCAGTGCCTCTCTCCATGCTGGGATCTGGTCTAGTTTAGGCTTGCATTGGTTTTGTACATGCTGTCACAGCTGGTGTGTGTTTGTATGAGCTGCTGTCCTGTATGTCCAGAAGATACTGTTTTTTTTTGTAGTCATCAGCTGCCTCGAAAGCATAGGTTCTTTAGAAGTTGAGGGGGGCGGTGAATATGACTTTAAACGCCATATTTAAAATTTCAAAGAATTGAGTCCTCACAGTGGCTGCTGCTCCCTCATTACCACCTCCAAGATGGCTGTGCTTGCACATGTGCTGATCTCTGTAAGTCCTAAAGGAATGTCTTTGCCAAGGGCTACTGTGTTGGCTTAATAAAACTTGATTTGAAAACAAAGTCTGAGAATGGATTGAAATGAACCAGCTCAGGCTTTGCCAAAATGCAGATGACCAAAATGAATGGTGGCCTGAGAAATCAAGGACAGGTGGGCTGAGTACGGACATGAGAGTTACAGAAGTGGAACACAGACAACACTCTGGGCACGAAGAGGACCAGCTCTCATGCTGACTTAAGCTGACCTTTGATTCATCCCTCTGGCCTAATACTGAGGTGGGGAAATGCTAAAATCAAGGCAGGGTACAAGATGGATCACATCAAACCTGGGCAACGATGTGGACTTTGATAACTTTAGGCCCTTGATCTAGGGGCGCTCTGTTACTTGGCTATAAGGGCTGGCTGGCTAGCTAACTACCAGAATTTTGAGACATTGAAGTCCTGAATGACCCAGAGCAATTTTCCAGTTGGCTCCAAGGTAGACCAATTCCAGCTTCATATCAGTGTGAACAATGGGACAGAGTCTGGTCCATTTACCAGAAGGTGAACAAGAAGGGGGAGACGGCTGTCAGTCTTGCCTGGATAGCAGGAAACAGTAACACTTGCTTGGGAATAGCATCCAAGACTCAGGTTGACCCCAATGCCAGCTTTTCTGGACAAGTGAACAACTCTAGCCTGATTGGCTTAGGGCGCACTCAGACCCTAGAGCAGTAGTTCTCAACCTTTCTAATGCTGCAACTCCTCAATACGATTCCTCACGCTGTGGCGACCCCAACCATAACATTGCTACTTCATAACTGTAATATTTCGCTACTGTTATGAATCATAATATAAATGCCTAATATTTCCAGTGTCCTCTGTGACTCCTGTGAAAGGGTGGTTTGACCCCACCACACAAAAAATGGTCGGGACCCGCAGGTTGAAAACCACTGCTAAAGGCAGGCATCAAAAGGGCGCTGTCAGCTCAGTTGGATGACAGGAACATCAGTGCAGGCATCCGCAAACATGACCTAGGATCGGAAGATCAAGGATAAATGAGTATTACCGTACAGTCGTTAATTTTAAGCTATTTTGTAGCATAGCTACCTTCAGAATTTAGCATGTCTTTCAATGTTGTGTGTCGGGAACTCGAGAATTGAGAAACACTAGTCCTCTAGGGTAAGGAGGACTCACTTTAAGGTGTTGCCATTTTGGAGGGTCAGCAGAAACTCCATTCCAGAAAGGGTTCTTTAAGCTGTGAAAGTGGCCGGGGAGGAGCCTCTCTAGAGATGCCAGGCTGCAAGTGGAAGTGGGAAGCATGGGTGGGCTCTTTGTAGATCTGCATCGAGTCTACTGATGATATCGTGATTTCCTGAGCATCCAACTTGGGTGTCCCGATCGTCATTGCTGAGAAGCGTGTGCACACCTATGTGAAAGAGCCTTTTGTAGGCAGATCATCATGTCCTCTTCCTTCCTAGCCCATCAGTTACCTGTTTTGGTAGTCTTCAGGATGCCTGGGCTATTTCTTTTGTGTCATTTTAGGGTGGAGAGGGGATAGGCACGATGGGGGTGGCCAGTCAGGACTTAATTTTTCCTTGTGTGTAGTATTGTTTCTTCTTCTTCTTCTTCTTCTTCTTCTTCTTCTTCTTCTTCTTCTTCTTCTTCTTCTTCTTCTTCTTCTTCTTCTTCTTCTTCTTCATCTTGTTCCTTTTCCTCTTCCACCTCTCTTTCTCCCCCTCTTGCCTTTTAATTTCTTTTTTTCTGACATTGCATCAGAGTATGATTTAGCTTCTGAGATCTCCAGCTCTGAGCTGAGCAGGTGATGGCAGTCACACCAAGACAATACTACGGACATAACTGTCTTCTGTTATTAACATCTCTTAAAAATAAAACGTGAATAAACTATTGAGGCCTCAGAAAATCTTTCAAAAAAGAAATAGGACATTCAAAAGGTAAAGGAAAGGAGAAAACAGGTTAGGATGAAATCTATTGAACTTTGCTCTTGCAGCTTCATCTAATCTATGAGAACGAGGAGCTCAGTAGGGTGAAGTGTTTTAGTTTCTTCCTGACAGCATTGTAGGAAAATTCATCTGAAGAAATGAACGCAGTAAAAAGCTTATCTTGTGTCAAGTTGAGTTTGTGACAACCCTTTGTATTTCTCATATGAGTGGACATTGCTCAGTGCTTTGGACTTTAGAATTGCCTAAGATGCCTGAACGCATTCCTTGTGATTTGTCAGCCCCAAGGCAGCAAGAACACTTGAGTATAAACCCAACTCAAGCACAGAATCACATGACAGAGATTTTCCAACAGTTAAGGTTTTTGATGTTAAGCTTTTGATTTCAAATTTGGTTTCCTTGTGATAGTACAATCCCAAAGCACATGTGATTATACAATTTGTAAAACTTTGTGGTTTGGTTATTCAGGTCTATTTTGGCGTTTGTTAAATACAGTTTGCTGAAATTGACCTGCCTTGTAGAATGTGTGTGTGTGTGTGTGTGTGTGTGTGTGTGTGTGTGTGTGTGTGTGTGTGTGACTGCCTGTTGCTTTGTACAACGTGGAGGCAACATCTCAGTTGACAAAGAAGCATGTCACAGGGCTGGTTCTTTAAGACAGATGAAGCATGGCTTCTCACTCGAGTTACAAAGCCAGGCATGGGTGCAGCCAGGCACACGGCTGTGTCCACACATTCTCCCCAAGTCCTGTTGATAGAACTTTAAGTACTAGGGGGAGGAGTTTGCTTTTAACCCTTGTGGGATTTTGTGCATTTCTGCATGTGTCATCATTTCCCAGTTCCATGTCTTTGAAGCCCTGCTTTGCTGATATGGTGTAAAGCAGAAAGAAGCAACAGCTATTTGCTGTTCAACTCCACTCTAGGGTCCTGCCAAAGTTACGTTTTTCCACTGACACTCTTATTTTAGGCTTCCACGGGTTATTGTAACTATATGGTGGCCCCAGCTTGTACACCTTTCCTGTGGAACTGAATTCCCTCCTCTAAATTATGTGCCTCTAAATATTTCTGTATTTTAAGAGATGTGCCATTGAAGCTACAATATACGTAAGATAAAAATGGCATATCATTTATTATTAGTGCTAAAGTTACTTCAATAATGATTAAGATCTGTTTGTGGCCCATGAGCATCATTTCCCTCAAGGGTGAATGCAACCACACTCACAGGAATTTTCATACTCATGTTTTCTGTCAAAATCAATACGCTTTATATAAATATTTGAAAACTCCTGACTCAAGAGAACTCAATTGTGAGTTTCCTAAAACTTGCATAGCTAGCTTGGTCCTGACTCCAGAAAAAGGAGAATAGCTATCATCTGACTCTCATTTGTAAAGGGCTCTATCTCATCTCCTCCCATTATTGACCTCTTGCCATCTGTTCTCCACATATTGGATGCTATTTTGGAGGCATGAAAAAGATCACCTCGTGTCTTGGCTCAGAACCCTACTGGAGTTCCTCTCATAATTGCAATATGAACCCAATGTTACTGTAGTCTTCCTTCCTTTCACCCCGCTCCTCACCCCTTGTCTCTTCTTCTCTTTGAATTATCAGTTCTTTGGTTTCACAGTCTCTGCACTTAATGTTTTCTTGGCCCGCTGAGACACTATTCTTTCCATAGAGTTGAGACTTTCTCATTAAAAATGATTTAAAGTCACAGAGTCAGAGTAACTGGAACTGGTGACATAACTTCAGTTAGTTACACTTACCAGCACTGTGCTGCTTCACTTTGGTACATACTTTCCCTAGTTTGATATTTTCCATCTCCTGCTGATGCTCACCTGTGATCCATAAAGAGAGTGTTCCTTGTTCATGACTATGTTGCCTTTCCTCAACAAAGTCACAAAGACCAAAGGGAAACCAAGCTCAGAGGAGCACTGTGGTGCAGGGTGGGGAGCACTATGGTGCGTGATGGGGAGACTGGTATATGGTTGGGAGCACTGCGGTACATGGTGGGGGGAACTGTGGTGCAGGATGGGGAGCACTTTGGTGCATGGTGAGGAGCACTGTGGTATATGGTAGGGAGAACTGTGGTTCATGGTCAGGTGCACTGTGGTACATGGTGGGGAGGTGGGGATAATTGTGGTGCATGGTGGGGATAATTGTGGTGCATGGTGGGGGAGCACTGTGGTATATGGTGGAGAACACTGTGGTATATGGTGAGGTGCGTTGTGGTGCATGGTCAGGAGAGCTGTAGTGCATGGTGGGGAGAACTGTGGTACATGGAGGGGAGCACTGTAGTATATGTTGGAGATCACTATGGTACATGGTGGGGAGCATTGTGGTACATGGTGGGGAGCATTGTGGTGCATGGTGGGGAGCACTATGGTACAGGGTGGGGTGCACTGTGGTATATGGTGGCCTGGATATTAGAAGCCTACAGGAGTTGGGTGCCTAAGGTTTTTGGT